>NW_023606574.1:0-40001 GCF_013339745.2 Dermacentor silvarum
AAACTAGTTTCGGTTTTCTTCCCTCGCGCTGAAAAAAAAAATGTTTTGCTCACTGATAATTTTGCTTCACGTAAATAATGTTCACGAATGTAAGAGCCATGAATTTAAACAAGGTAGAACTATTCCCGTTTATTTGTGATAGTGATTATATGGACACAACCGG
The DNA here is from genome assembly GCF_013339745.2 of Dermacentor silvarum. Classification (NCBI taxonomy): domain Eukaryota; kingdom Metazoa; phylum Arthropoda; class Arachnida; order Ixodida; family Ixodidae; genus Dermacentor; species Dermacentor silvarum. The sequence continues at coordinate 164 of NW_023606574.1, forward strand.
TGAAATTTATCTGTTGGCGTTGCTGTGAGCTTACGTATGAAGTCCAAGTGCGATAAGATGCTACCCCGCGCCGTTGACTGCGCGCGTGAGTGCAAGTGTTCGAGGGTGAGCCGCGCCGTTGACTGCGTGCGTGAGAGCAAGGGCTCTATTCTGGACACGCATGGAAGTTGCACGGCCGCCATTAACCGCCATCTTGGCTGTCTCATTGGCTGTCCAGAGGTCACGTGTTTCGAAATTTGTGCCGGGAAACGGAAGTTTTGCAAAATGCAATTTTGCGTTTTCGTCAAAATGACGAAGCGTGACGTGGAGCTGCAAGTTTTATCGACTAATACTTTTTTGTGGTCCTTGGCACCTATATTGCGACTTTAGCGCTTTAAAAAGAAAGTGGACGGTAGCGTGCAGAAGCTCGTGCAATGCATCTGCAATTTCGCGAATATGTGGTGGCGTTCCAAGATAACCGGCATGACAGCTTGTTCATTGGCTGAAGGAATATCCCCTGAGGAGCGTCACAGGAAGGGCCGTTTCGTAAACGTCAATTTGACGTTGCGTGACGTTGCGCTGGGCCGCCGTTGCAGAGATTTTCCGCCATAATTTGTGGTGCGACGAGCCGCGCGAATTATGGTAATGAGCGGCCATATGCAATGGCAGTGGAGAGGCATGCGTATCGCCGCATTTTCCCTGTCATTTCGGGCCATAAAAATGTTTTGTTCACAACGCGTGTTCATAGCATTTGCATCGCTCTCGGGTGGTGTTGGCATTTGTGTTTTGCACCATCATTTTTATTAAAAACACGTTTATTTGAAATAATATTGGTTAAAAGTAGCAAACTGTCTGCGACTTTTTGCACTTTTCACTATTGCGTTTGTATTGTAATCAATATTAATCACTTTTCGCGTCATCAAAGGCTATGGCAACAGTGACTTTTTAATTTACAAAAATAAACGTACGCAAGACGGCGCCTTGGAAGTTTCCTCTCGCGGTGCGAGTAAGCAGCGAAGTGCACAAGAGATGGCAGTGCCGGCGTTTGCGTCGCGCTCAAGCGGATACCTGTGGCGCGCGCAACGCTATCGATGATATTCGGCCGCTTCTCAGCCAGACGAGTCGGGCTGAGTCACTTGCGGATCACGAGATAGCGATAACGCGGCCTAGAGCGTGCGCTCATCATCACTGGTAGGTCGCGTGTGTTGTCTCAAGGTAGAAAGCAAGCGCGTGGGCGCCGATATACGATGACTCATTCAGTTTCCCGAGGACACGCATCCTATCTAATGAAGCAGACGACAGCCAGCGCGTATGCAGACGACGGAAGCGAGAAACGATTATGATGGAATAATAGTACGCTTTGAGCTAGCGGCTTTATTTTTACTGGGGAGGAAAACTGTTTTCCTTTATCAAGAATGCTAGGTTCAATGCCTACATTACCGTTTCTTAGGCGAAACGTCAAATTTGCGTATCGTTACGAAAGCAAAACGGGGCCACCAACGCCATTTTGTAAGCGTCGCGCCTACGTCACGCCTCGCAGAAAATGGCGGAATGTCCAGAATAGCGGCTCAAGTGTTCGAGGGTGAGCCGCGATGGATAGTGGCTTGATGGGCGCGCAATGAAACGTGATAACACGCGCGAAAGCCGGGGGAAGGGAGGCGTTGGTTTAGCGCGCGTCTCCTCTTGCCGTTGCTCTGAAACCGGTATTGCGCCACACTCGCCCTGTTAGAGGTAATCTCCGAAGGGTCCAAAAGCGGGGTGAGCCGAGGTAGCGTAATTTAAAGTTTCGGAAACGCGTTGAAGGAAAGAGGCAGAACAAGTGTTCGGTCCCCTCTCTTTGAGCTCATCACGCCATCGCTGTGACAGCAAGCGTTCGCCATCAATTGAGTGAGATCTGTTTATGTTAGCACGTGCGCGTGTGACCTCATGCTTGCTAATGTAATTAGTAAACGAATGTTTACTGCAATTTATACAGCCGCTGAAACTACGAACCTTGCTTCGTGCAGTTGTCTAATACATTGCTATATATCTATCAAAGGTACGTCTTTCGGGGAAACTGCGACTTTTTGTTATTATATTTCTAAGGGGGCTCAAAAGCTGTGTAGTGTACGCTGATGTTTCTTTCTGGTCGCGGAACGCAATGAACCGCGGTAGCCCAGTGGCTGTGGCATTGTGCTTCTGAACTCGAGGTCACGGGTACGATTACAACCGCGGCGGCCGCATTCCAATGGGGGCAGAATGCAAAACCACTCGTGCACCGTGAATTCCGGGCACGTTAAACAACCCGAGCTGCTGAAAATTAAACTACAGTTTCCCATTAGCGTGTATCTCATAATAAGATCTCGGTTTTGGCACATAAACCCTCAAAATAAAATTTTACGTCACAGAACTACATTTACAATCGGCACTGTTGAGTGCATCCACTGAACTTGTTAACTCGTTGATATGCTCTGTTTAGTAGCCAATCTTTTTTTTTTGAGATTTGCTAATGGTCATAATCCAGTGTGACAAATCCTGGTATTTCTTAACACAAACAACCAGCTATCGCTTAAACATGCGAGCTGTCAACAGACATGGTCAAGGAAAATCCACATTGCAGAACATGGGACGAAAAAAAGTCGAGGTTTTGACGGAAGCCCGTCGGGTCGGGAGGCATCATGAAGAAGGGTAAAAAAAGGACACCGACCACTGAAAGAATGCAAGAAAAGACGTTGCGGCTCCCGTGACGGGAGCCTTGTTCACAATCTGTAGCCTTGTTCACAATTTGAACAACAGATTGTGAACAAGGCTCCCGTCAGTGGAGCCGAAACGTCTTTTCTTGCATTCTTTCAGTGGTCGGTGTCCTTTTTTTACCCTTCTTCATGGGACGAAAGAGTGAGACATTATGACAACCAGGAGATAAACCCTGAGGGTCTGCCTAAACCAGAAGCAAGCATAAAGCCAGAAGAAATTATCTGGTATTTCTTTCCTGCATTAAAATCTTTCGTCAATTGCTGCACACAAAGAAGTCGCGATCTTTCACGACGACTCTTCGCAAGCCATTGGGAGTCAATTGACTCATGCAGAAAGGTTGACTCTTATTTTGTGACTCTACTCACGAAAAAGGGGGTCTTAGCCCAGAAAAAGAGAGTCACGTTGCTGTGACTCACTTTTGACCCTTTTTTTTCTTAGAGTGTATTCTTGTAGTAACCATGAATTTAGCAAAAAAATACCAGAAGTGACCTCGCGAGGGGCCGTGCATGCACAATGCATGTCATGACAGTTGGTGGGCGCCAGTGAACATTTCAGCGCGTGACGGGAGCTCCAATGCGAACGCGCGCTAAGAGATGTGCAGAGGATTTCAGTGTCGAATGCGTCCCACAAACGACCTCAGACACTAAGAAGCTCGAAGAAACACAGCGCAGCAAAATCACCGATGAAATCCTCTAGATTTGCGAAGCCACACAGAAAACTTTACTAAAACGGGCATCTCAGAGTAGTCTTCGAACTCAATAACACAAAGATATTCCGCCCAACGGTTGGTGATGCCAGTCAGGAGATGAAGTAGCTTCCTAGCTCCACCACCATGTTATGCCACCTTTCTGTATGCGTTGAACTTAAGTTCAGGTGATGAAGATGCATCCGTGTACAACGAGTAGCTTCGTATGGCTCCCAAGATATCCCAGAAAATGGGACGCGATGACTTTAATGATTGCTCTTTCGATGGACCGCCATGCGACGCAGAAGCCTCCCAACTCCCTCGAAACGTGATGCCCCCTTTCTGTGTAGGCGGGCTTTCCACTCACAGAGCAAGGATGCTGTTGCTATACTTTGTCATTGATGTAGTCGATGGTCGGTTTAGAAAGGTACTACCGTTTTATGCATATACCATCGTTTATTTTCCAGCTACAAATGGTAGCACTTCATTTAACACGTTGTGATCGCGTCAGCGAGGCAGTCAGTTATCACGTGCTTGCGCACCAGCCCTTGTCAGTCGTTCTGCCTCCATGCGCTCTGTGAGATTTCCCCAGCTACCCTTTCCTCTGAGAGTCCCCCCTCCCACCCCCCGGCAAGCCCAGCCGAAAGTCGTATATTGAGGACGTCCCGGGACACGGCGAAGCCGTCGGTGGAAATAAGTATGTTCCGTTCTAACGGTGGAGCACCTAGACTATCTCATTTGACAATATAAACAAACAAAATAATACAGATAAAACAAAATAACACCAGTCAGTACATATGTTTGAACATTTCCCGGCCGAATAAGCTGTCTATTATGTTGTTTAAGTAATAGTACCTAATAGTACTTATTAGTACTTAAACGTACTCTTCCTACTATACGTACAAAAAACATAAAACATTTTTGGAGTACTGTTAGGCGGAAAGATGGCAACAAAATGTCGCTTAGTACAGCATCTGGTGCCGTGGTGCCTGATTAGGACACATTGATTAAATTCATTTTCACGCACATCGGTTCCTGATTATCCACTGCTCCGCCAATATAACTACTCTGCGGTGGAACGTATTACATTTAACTCTACTGGTACTCGCGCTATTATCAGCAAATTACTGCTCTCTTGTTGTGGTGTTGACGAAATTAACTCTAAATTTCTTAACAACACTAAGGAATATTTCTATCATATTAGAATGCATTTTCACCCAGTCACTTACTACTGGATCAATACCAGTGGTTTTAAAAACAGGGAAAGCCATACCGATTCATAAATTCATTCATACGCCTAACCCACTTAATTACACAACAATATCACTTACATCAGTATCATGTAAAATAATGGACCATGTCATATACTCACATCTTGCACGCTTTCTTAAGAACAATAATTTATTTACTCCATTTTAACATGGATTTCGTAAGGCATTTTCGTGTGACACTCAACTTCTATTGTTCACTAATGCTTTACATAACAATATTGATTCTGCTTTTCTTACTGACTGCATATTCCTTGATTTTGCTAAAGCTTTTGACAAAGCAATCCACTGTCTCCTCTTACGTGAATTACAAATACTTAATATCGACCCTGCTATATTTACATGGATTGAAGCCTTTCTGGCTAACCGCCTTCAGTTTGTTTTTGCAAATGAGATAGCGTAACCTGCGACGCATGTCTTATGTGGCGTGCCACAAGGCTTCGTGCTCGGACCACGGCTCTTTTTAATATACATAAATGACCTGCCCACTAACATTCTTTCTCGAATTTGTTCATTTGCAGACGATTGTGTAATCTATCATAAAATAACTAGCACTACTAACTTCGGGCTTCTTCAAACAGATATGAATGCTGTGCATAAGTGGTGCCGCACCTGGTTCATTGAATTAAACATCAGTAAATGCAACGCAATGTGAATTTCTCGTACTAACATGGCGTATCCGGCCTATCTCATAAATAAACAACCATTAGAATCAGTAACAACATATATGGACACCTTGGTGTCCATATAACCAAACAAATTATCTTAGGATAAACACACTGAACATATTAAATGTAAAGCCAACTGTACTCTAGGTTACCTCCGTAGAAACGTTTGATTGCGATAGCAATTATATGGACACTCCAAAGCAGATTTCTACCGTCGGCGTTGCCGTCGCCGTTGCCGTCGCCGTCACCGTGAGGTTCCGTATGCCGTCAATGGAGATGAAATCGTCGCCGCGCGCCGCCGAACGCTGTATGTGCGAGTGAAAGGGCGCGAGGGACGCGTGCTTTCACGGGGAGTGAACGCACGGCGGAGAACAAACGCGCGTTCTGTGCCGTGCTTCCTTAAGGGCTGCAGAAGTAGGCGTCTTTTTCCTCCTTTACAATCACCATATATGTAGAGCAAACGCGCCTTCTTCTGACGCACGAAAGGCGGTGGGGGGGGGGGGGGGCAGGGAAGGGAGGCGACGTTTAGCTGCGGCACCAAGTGCCTATTTATATCAGAGGCTCCGGCAACAGTCACCAACGCCGCACGCATTTTGTGCGAACGCGGGCAAAACGCCGACGGCGTCGACAACAGTGCTGTGTGTTGCCGGTGCTGCTGCATGTCCAAGTTTGTACAGCGGATAAACCTACTATCCTTACTCCGTATAGCTCTCAACTAAGTTGCTATCGCAATTGATGCTTCGCCTTTCGGGTGAAACTGCGACAACTTTTTTACACTGCCATCATCTGGTAAACTACTTTTATGTACTACATACGCTTGGCCACAGCTTGAATATGCGCCAGCGTTGTGAGACCCCCACCATGTTACATTAACCCAAACCATCAAGGGAATACAAATTCACGCCGCAAGTTTTGTCTTATCTAATTACCACAGAACATCCAGCGTAACCACCATGAAAGAATCATTACAATCTCCACTGTCAAAAAATTTTAATTAAATTTTGTGGTTTTACATGCCGTAACCACGATTTGCGATAATAAAGCACGCCGTATTGAGGGATTCGGATTAATGTTTACTGTGGCCCAAGGCTCAGTACAAGGGTGTTTCTGCATTTCACCCAAACTAAACACCGGCCGCCGCGGTGGGATTTCATCCCGTGACGGGCATTTTCTCAGTTGTAACACTACGTTGAATTTCTGATAGACTTGCTTCAGTGTTACCAGGTGATGCCGTGAAAGCTGAGAAGCGGGAAATACTTCACTCATGTGCCGAACGGTCGGGCTTACGCGAGAAAGAAGGTCTCGTACGAGTCTGTCACCGTGTGTGATGAGCGCCTTTTGTGCTAGCGTAGCGTAGTGTAGGATGATGATCGTACTGCTACGTTAAAATACACAGTCGAATCCCGCCGCCAGACGCGCTTTCTTTATTGAGATAGCAGTTACATGGACACTGCAGGCGCATTTCTGCTGTTGCCATCGTCGTCGTCATCGCCGTGAGGTTCCGTATAAAGTCGACGGGCGATAAAATCGTCGCCACGTGCCGTACGCCATATGTCCGAGTGAAAGCATGCCATGGTGAGCCGGCAAACGCGTCTCGTGCACGCAAGGGTGGGAAGCGGGAAGGAAGCGCGTAGTCTTGTAGTCGCGCACAACGCTCCGGATGGAGAGGAGGAATGTGAGTGGGGGACGCATTACTGCGGACGCAGCGCTCCCGCAAGGCCGGAAAACTCAGGGGGGAGGGATGGTGTGGCGTTGTGCGCCCCGCGTGCCCGCCTGCGCGGCTGTATCTTGCAAGCAATCCGCGGCGGGGGCAGAGTCCGCCATCTCTGTGTTTTTGCGGCTAAGATCGCGTTGATGCGAGCGCCGGCACGAAGCTCAATTCGCGCGCTGCTGCTGCCGCGCTGACTCACTCCAGCGTTTTGACAGCAAGTTTCCGCGCTCATAGAGTCAGATGGGTTCATGTTGGCTTGTGCGCGCGTGTCAGCATGCTTGTTAATTTAGTTAGTGTGCCTAGGATTACAAGTTCATAGGGCCGATGAAAATAATATCGTTACTTTGTATAGCTGTCCACTAATTTGCTATCGCAAGCGATGCTTCACCTTTCGGTGTAAACGGCGACTTTTCGTTAGTAAAGAACGTCTACGCAGCGAGGATACACCAGCGACTGGCCGAGAGACTACCGCCTGTACTACGCAGGCCAAACTGCCGGGATGGTGGGCAAACAAAGCCTCGCTCCAAATGGTTCTACTGGCTGAACATGCGTCACATGACCGAGCAGTATGTGGTCAGCCGAAAGTGGGTGTCATTGCTACAAGCGCCCTAGAAGTGCTCCTCCTTGCCCACTACACCCTGTGGCGCCTCAGAGCACTCCCTTCGAGCAGAGTGACAAAAATCTACTCCGTTTTTTAATGTTGAGCGTTTTTTTACACTTGAACCCAGTTTTTATAGCGCTATCTAGCACCTATCTGGCACTTTTATTGGCTAGTTGAAAAAAAAATCTGGTAGCACCCCTTTCACGTTTAATGTCGACGTTCACGCGTTAATCAATGCGTTATAATTGAAGCAATGTAGCCGCACACCGTGATGCTGACGACATCCTTGTCTGAAATCTGTAGTGTTCATTCCCACAATTATGTTGCTTCAGATATATGAACAATCAGTGTCCCCGGGATCGGGCAACTTTGCTATGACATTGTCATGATGTCAGTGAAATCGCCATTGTCCGATCACCGATGACACTTGCGGGTCCATGCCGAACCTGAGCTTTCTGTTCAATGGAGACACCAACGACATGCAGGGAGGGTTTGGCGCCTGCGCGCCATGCGTAGCGATAAATGAATGAATCAATGAATTATTTCAAAACGGGGTGGCTCATAGGCCCAAGTGGGTAAGGGGTCGGAGAAAATTAAAGAAAAAAAAACTGCCAAATGATTTTAACAATGCCAGTCTGAAAATTCTTAGAGGGTTTGGAGACGTTGTGGGCATAACGTGAGCATACGTGCGTGTGACGACAGCTTCAAGACGACGATGAAAGTGATGGTGAGCGCATCAGGGTAACGGCATGATTCCTACTGCGTTCGTCACATATCTCCTTCAGAAAAGCGTCGGTTAGTGCGGCTGGCAGCCTTCGGCGACAGCACATATACATGTGTTCATAACGCGTCATATCGGCGCTCGTCGCTTGATGTGCTGACACTCTAGACACAAAAGAATGGTCTGCTTAAAAACATCGATGGGAAAGATGAAATACAGTGATTTATACTCGTTAGACTTGTTGATTCCTGAGCACAGACAGGCTGATAGAGTGTAGACGGATTCGGCGGGTACCGTAGGCCTAACGTTCGGTGGAAGCGAACGATCTCGGCGCGGGTGCCTGTTGAATGCTAAAATGGTTGTATTTGAACCTCAGAACCTTTTGACTATTATTTTTAGTACACTAAAGAAAGTGGAAGCACAGGAATCGCCTCAGATTTATTATCGGTGCGATAATATCAATCAGCGGCAAGCTTGCTAGGGTCCGTTCGAACGCGTCTAAACAGCTGCTGGGTTTCGTGTCGATTGCACCACACTGCGAAAACTTGCAGTCATCGGTTGCATACAAACTAATAGAAAGCGAGGCGTTATCTGCGTTTGCGTAATTTCGATCACGACTACAGCTATCCGCGTAGCCAAAGGAAAATGCGCAAAACAAAATTGATATTCAGTGTCGCATATACATGGGCAGCTCACACACCTTTATTCCAAGCTGGTAGACCGCCGACACGGAACAGACAGTTATGACCCGACATTATAGCGTTGTTTAGCACAACAGACTAGTTCCTGCCCACAAAATTGTATCAAATATTTAATATTTAAGAGCGCCTATACTGCAGCAGTGCGGCACAAACGAAACCAGCGCAGTTTCGAGTACGAGCCAGCGAACACCAGCGACAACCAGCGCGTGTGCACCGCACACCAGTGCGCCCCAGCCTCATAGCAGTCAAACCAGCGTCTCGTCCCATCTCACCAGTGTCCCAGAGACTCAGTGACTCCCAGCGAGCGCCAGCGTCCTTAGTGCGATCAAGTGTCAAAAACACGCTCGTTTCACACTGGGAGGCACTGGAAGACTCTGGTTTTTGCTATAAGGTATGCCACCGCAATAGGCCTCTCGGAAGATTACATCAAGAAAGCAAGCAAGAACATCCTGTACTGGCTGCTGCAAAATAGAAGGCAGGTGGGCTGAACAAGTCCGCACACCGTAAAACAATAATAAAGCAAATTAGGGTCGCTATTTCTTTCCAATTTAGGTTGTGCGTCAGCGCTGTAATTACCGAATAGAAAAATGGTAAATGCAACGATTCACAATACATTTCATGCTGGAAAAATTGAAATGAGGTATTCTGGACGTAAGATTTTATTAGTCACTAGATTCAGCCTTTCATTTCATTCTAGTCATTATGCTTGTTAATGATGACCTGATTGCTAGCCATGCTATACTGGCGCTGATGCGTGTAATATCACACGAGGTGGAAGCAGATCAAACCAGGGCATGCAACACAAGGTGATGCCAGGCTGGTTTACGCCGCCTCATTGCTGGTTGGTTCGCACCACATCATACCAGGTCAGTCACACCACATCCCACCAAACAACGTGAGTTGCACCAAACACACCAGGTACACTATAACCCATGTTTGATTGGCACTCTCGTGCAATCACACATGCCTTGTGAATTTTATTGCGATAGCAATTATATGGACAATTGAGGGACATTTCTGCCATCACCGTCGTCCTGGTCGTCGCCGTGAGGTACCGTATAGAGTCCAACGGCGATAAAGTCATCGCCGCACGCCGTATGTTTCATGTGCGAGAGAAAGCGCGGGACAGGACCCGACGATTGCGGCACAATCTCGCGCGCGCGGGAGAGGAAGGCGGAGAGCAAACGCGATGGTTTCCGTCGCGCAAAAGGCCGTGGGGCGATTGGAGACAGGGAGTGGCGGGGCGGCGTGACGCTCCGGCACCAAATGCGCATTTCGCGACCGGACGCAAGGGTAACTGGCGATCACTGCTCAATCTAGCGCGCGAAAGGAGGACAGCGGGGAAACAGCGCGGGACGGAGGGGGCGCGGCCTCTCCTCCGCCAGCAATTGCGTACTTTGGGATGCCGCGCGTGGTGGCGCGCGCCGTATCTTGAAAGAGATTTGCAGCGGCGCATACCTTCGTGCGCGCTGTGTTTTCGCCGCCCAGTTTCCGTTAAAGAGACACTAAAGAGAAACATGAAGTTCAGCTGGAATAGAAGAGGGACCCTTAGGAATCCATGCAGTTTTTGTTGGGTGCAAAAATATGAGTTATTAGAGGAGAAATTCGTAAGGAAACCCCAACTATCTCTTCCTCAATTTCTCTCACCCCAGAATCGGCGCTGAAGCAGTCTAGTGACGGATTTCATTGTTCTCAGTGAATCAGAGGGCGCCATAATACGTCACCGCTTGCGTACACGGCCGAGGCGGTCACTCCATCATAGGCTGCATGGCCGCTGCGTTTGCGTTCGCTGCGACTTTTGCTAAGCTGTTCTGTGGCCGCTATGGATACCGTTGCTGACGTTGAACCTTGCAACGAAGAGCTCGCCAGGGTAGCAGGCCTGCATTTGAGTGACTTCAGTGAAACGGAGAACGGAGTACGATAGCGGTGAGCAGGCGGCCGCGCCGACGGAAGGCGAAGCGGCCGGTCCGTCAAGCGACGATGTTCCCGACAGAACAAGCGTAGAAAGTTGCGCGCGTAATCGGTATGTTTTTTTTGGTCGTTTTATGACATTTAGCATTCACCGAGCCGCCAGTTTGGTGCTGCAGGGGCATCAGTAGGGGATTTGATGAAGACGACATTCATGGGACAGCTGCTCGAGAAAGGACTGGCCTCTGGGGCACGCCAAGATACTTTCCGAGGGCAGGATTATATTCATAATCCGAGGGCGAGAAATGCAGACAGCACACCATCGGTTTCTCTGGCTGTTTTGCCGTTTTATCATCGATAGAGCATAGACATGGCGGATTCCGGGGCTCATTGTGCGGCACCACATGAAAGGACACATTGGGGTGAACACTGCCGCTGCCTCTGAGCAAGCGCCTTGCGCCGTTGATGCAGCCCTTAACACTACACACACGAGGCATTTTCTGGCTGTTTCCAGCGAAGTCAACGTTTTTCGAGCCACGAACGCACAACCTAACACAGCAACACTGTAGAGCGGAACAGGCGCGTGCGATGATGCATGGATCAAAAACGAAACTACGAAACTATCACGACCGCACGTAGCGCCTGTAAATGCGAAAGCCTTTTCGAAGGAAAGAGCAGGCTTCGTCGTCGGGGACGGACAAGCCTTGATACCAAGAGACAATGCGTCAGCTCTTCTTCAGGGTTTATTTCTTCTTTTTTATTTCGTTTTTTTTTATTTCGAAATTGCATGCACGCAATTTCGCGTGCATGCGCCTTCCTCCAAACCTCGTTCTCGTCGGCTTCTATGCGCCGCACACTGTAGCAGACGACGCTACCACTATACTTGAAACAGGCGTTTCAACAGCGCCACGGCATTTTTTCTTATTACTTATTTAATTTTTCGCTAAACTTGTACGTCCTCGCTTGAAACAGCTTAAAAACTTGGCAAATGCTGTTTATGTACGTTTAAGGTGCATATTTCATTTTGCGTTTTCTTAACACCGATAAATCGCTCTCGACCAATCGCGGCCGGGCTGCGTTTGTGATCTCCGACGTCACGAACGTGTAGTGCGGGAAATTCGAAGGGGCGTCAGCACCTATCCTTCAGTTTTTCGCTATTTTCTCGCTTAATAAACCTCTGTTACGCAGTAACAATGGCATGTCTGTGATCGTGATAGGATAACCTACCATTAAACTTCCGCTTTCTCTTTAGTGTCCCTTTGAAGCGGTAGACAGCATGCAGGTCACTTCTCTCGCTGCTGCTGCCGCAGTTCCTCTAGGCAGCGTTTTGACTGCGAGTGTCCGGCGTTATCTAGTCTGATGTGACCATGTTTGTTTATGCGCGCTGACAACATGCTCGTTAATTTGTCAGTAAGCGAATGTTTCGAAGTTTATACGGCCTAAAAACTACTATCCTTGTAATGCTTACAATGCTTATAAAGTTATAATATAATGATCGGTGACCTTGCTCAACGCTCTACCATATTCGAGAAATTTGCTCTTACCTCATTGAGAAGGAACCAGGGCGCCGGAAAAGCGTCATAGCTTTCAGAGTTGATATACAGGGTTTCATTTTTAAGTTTTACGGAATTTTTTGAAATCGCCTGTGGCAGGTTGCCTAATTATTAACGATGAAGTGGGTGATTCGAATAGGCGGACATAAGTAGACCGAGAAATCAAAACACATATTCAACTTATTGACAAGAATTCCCTAATTGACTTCTTAGCTAATTACTTTACGACACATATTGCAATTTACGAATGGTAGCCGGTGAGCTTGTCAGGCATCTACAATTGAAGTTAATTTCTGGAATGACACCAGTTTGGAGATATGCGTCATGAAACTCGCCGTAAAAATTCCCTGTTGTTCCACTTACTTTATACCAAAATGCTGTTTTGTATACTGAAGCACAAAAGTAACTGGAACGCCCATGTATTTCAATCCCGACTTTGGGAAATAATATCTCGAAACTGGTGTCATCCTGGAAATTCATTTCAAGTGCACGCGTCTTGCAAACTCACTGGCTGCAATTCGTAAATTGCAATATGTGTGGTAAAGTAATTAACTAAGAAGTTCAGTAGTCATTTTTGTTAATTAATTGAATATGTGTTTTGATTTCTCGTACTACCAATGTCCGCCTCTTCGAATAATCCTGTATGTATAGCATTACGTAACACAATATATCGCAAAATGTCCGCAAGTGTGAATTTCGCAAATTCGCCGATCATACCAGTCACGTACGCATCGTCCACCCAAAAGAAAGGAACTTGGCTCGCAGCACTGCAGATCGCAAGTAATACAGCAGGCTGCATAATTATTGCTGCAGCGGCGCAGTATGCCGGAGACACATCAGGCGCGTACTCTTCTTTTGTGACGTACATCTTGGAGTGTTTCTTTCTTTCTGGAGCAGTTTGCCTGTAAATGCCAGTCACCAGCCATTGTTCCGCTTGCTACGCATGATGATAAGGCAGAAATGTTTCTTATAACTTCGTCGTCTATCATGACTATGGCTAATGGTGCATCCAAAAATCAGTAATCTTGGACCCACTTGGCGCCGTGTATGGATTTATGAGACGGATGTCTTTATGTGTCCATAAAGTTTAGCTTAACATTGTCTCCCTCACGTGCGGCTTCCTCAAGGAGGGCCCTGTGCAAGTTCTGTTGAGGTGTTACTCCTACAGAAAACACCATAGCAGAATTTATTGCGGATTTAATGTCGGGATCACCGATGGTCTTGCGATGCAGGTGGCGCCTCGGTATTTTTTTGTGGAGTAGTGTGGACAAACTACAGTATTTTCAGTCGTGGATTACGGCAGGATGCTGTACTTTTCTATCCGAAACTATTTCTCAATGCCCGAGCATCTGCAGACCTCTTGGAAGCCCTGCTTTCTGCAGCGTTCCGCCAACGAAGCGTGCTCGTAGGGTAGCTCCACGTGTAGATTAGCGCAAAACTCAGCACCATTTGACATGTAACTAAAGCTGGAATACCGAATTTTCTCACGAAGATAACATCCGCCACGTCAGACGTGTTGGAAGATGTCGCAAATCATAACGGTTATTTACCGTATGTACTGCATTTTATTTCACGCTGTACGCTTGAAGCGAAGCAGATGTTATGACAGAAGACAAATGTGCATAATTTGCGCCATTTTAGGCAAGCTTGTTATGAAGCGTCGGCTGTTGTCCGCAAAGGTCAGCTGAGGCGCCGTTTTGCCTCGCACGGAGTGGAATTTCGCTCCCATAAGAATGTCAAAACCACCCTGACATCTCCAATTTTCCTGCTGAACTAAGGGTGCTTTATAAGATGTTTTTAGAATTCTGTATAAAGTGAAGCTTTCGCTATCCTTTTAAGGCGCTGTGTGCACAATTGTGTACACCAATGTAGTGCATAAACACCAAAAAGCATTGTTGAAGTAATGATATTTAAAATGTGTTGCTCTTATCTTGAAACACTTCTGATTCGAATAGTGCTGCAAGTTTGAACATAACATAGAAAATGTTTTAGTGAAATGCATGGGAAGGTACATTATTGCGTATTTTCGCTCGATGTCAGTATGTCGTTGTATGTAACGGGTTCACTTGTTTCATTGTTTTTCACAATAATTTGCTTCGGACATTTTTTTTTCATGGGGCTGGATAAGTGCTTTTCAAGACTGCTGGACTTGAAATAGTTGGCGTTATCATTTTTAATGTTCCCGTAGTGAGCTTTTGCATGGTGTCCGCATTTTCCAAACCTGGCAAACCCCACTAAAAAATTCGAAATGCTTACTCTATTCCGCAAACTGTCTGCGTTTTATGACTCTGAAGGCAATTGCAGGCAAAGGTGCTGAAAGTAAGTTTTCAATTAACAGAATTATTCGGCGCCTGAAGGGGTTATTGCAAATATCCACAGGAGTAAAAAGCAAAATGACTGTAAGGGACTTACGTAATCCCGTTAAACCTGTGCGACAGTTGGGGTGCTTTATTTCTAGCGGAAGCGCAAAATGGCGCCCGGTCTCACGCCCACGGAAATAGAAGCCATTCGTTGCTTACAACGCATCAAAGACGTAGTAATTCTTACGGCGGATAAAGGCGATGCTACGGTTATACTCGACCGCAGAAGGTACGATGGATAACATTCTGGACATGTTATAGAATGAAACAACCTACACCTTGTTAAAGAAATTCCCTACCAGCAGCATCCAGTCCAACTTACAAATGGCACTCTTCAGCGCCTTCCCGGTGGTGTCTCCTCAGCATAAAATGTTGCACTACCATTTATTGTGCACCAATAACACGGCTGGCGCAATATACTGTCTACCTGAGATCTATAAGTCAGGCTCCCTCCTGCCATCAATTGTCGATTTCACCAGGTCTCCGCGGCACAGGCTTTCGGGCTACCTGCATCAAGTGCTGAGTCCGCTAGTCGGCCACATCCAGACCCATATTCTGAACTCGTCAGCGTTCGTCGACAGAGTGCGCAACATCAGACTGAGCCATGACGATGTAATGTTTCCGTTTGATGTCGTCTCGTTTCTCACGAGCGTACCTGTCGACTTGGACGTAGGTATACTTGCAAGGAAGCCGTGTCTAAATACCCCTCCCTCGCAGGCAGGACGCCTCTTGATCCATGTGAGATATGTGAGCTCATTCAATTCTGTTTTAGCAACACATACTCCACGTTGAATTCAAAGATTTACAAACAGAAGCGAGGTACTGCCATGGGGGCGTCAATTTCGGTAACAACTGCGAATATCGTGATGGAGGCACTAGAAGGAAAAGTTCGTGCTGACTTCGTGCTGACATCGAAAGCCTTCGTACGCTACGTCGACGATTGCTTTTGTATTCTGCGCGAGGGTGGCGTCAACCAGTTTTTGCAACGTCTGAATGCCGTACAGCCATACAGTCATACAAGACCAGCCATACAGTTCACCATCGAGCTAGAATTAGGAAGTAGACTGCCCTTCCTCGACGTGCCAGTATTGCCGTTCTGACGGCAGTCTGTCGTTTTCTGTTTACCGGAAGACGACACATAAGGGCCGCTATCTTGACTTCGCATCATGCAACCCGGTCGCCCATAAGACGTCGGTGGTATCCTTCCTCGTGATCCGTGCGACACGCATATGCTTCAGACAAGAAGCAAGGCAACAGGAGCTACAAACGATACGAGAATTATCTTTAAAGAGTTATCCTACTGCAATAAACGTCAAGGTTCAGAAGCGTCTGTTGAACAATAAGCCCAAAGAAAAGAGTTTTCCTGAAACACGTAGAGTACAGCCGCCTAAATCTTTAACTAGCGTGCGCGAGCGGCGACTTTCTGTGCGCCAGCACTTTAAATTAGGAAGAAACTTACAAATGACTATGCTATCTTCACGAGCTTTGTGAGCATAGTCATTTTTAAGTTCGTTCCTAATTTAATGCTGGCGCACGGGAAGTCGCCGCTCGCGCACGCTAGTTAAACATTTAGGTGGCTGTACGTGCCTTTTCACGAAAATATTCACCGAGATAATTTCCAATAGTATCAGGGAAACACTTGACTTCAGCCAACCAAGAGAACAGGCTGGCTTCAGGAAGGGATATTCTACGATGGATCATATCCATGTCATAAATCAGGTAATCGAGAAATCTGCGGAGTACAATCAACCTCTCTGCATGGCTTTCATAGATTATGAAAAGGCATTTGATTCAGTAGAAATACCAGCAGTCATAGAGGCATTGCGTAATCAAGGAGTACAGGAGGCATACGTGAATATATTAGCAAACATCTACAAGGATTCCACAGCTACCTTGGATCTCCACTACAAAAGTAGAAAGTTACCTATCAAGAAAGGGGTCAGGCAAGGAGACACAATCTCTCCAATGCTATTCACTGCATGCTTAGAAGAAGTATTCAAGCTCTTAAACTGGGAAGGCTTAGGAGTGAGGATCAATAGCGAATATCTCAGTAATTTTCGGTTTTCAGATGACATTGTGCTATTCAGCCACAAGGTGGACAATTTACAAGAAATGGTGGAGGACCTTAATCGAGAAAGTGCAAGAATGGGGCTGAAGATGAATATGCAAAAGACAAAGATAATGTTCAATAGCCTGGCAAGGGAACAAGAATTCAGGATCGCCAGTCCGCCTATAGAGTCTGTAAAGGAGTACGTTTATCTAGGTCAATTACTCACAGGGGACCCTGATCACGAGAAAGAAATTTACAGAAGAATAAAATTGGGTTGCAGTGCATACGGCAGGCATTACCAAATCCTGACTGGGAGCTTACCACTGTCGTTGAAAAGAAAAGTGTACAATCATTGTATTCTACCCGTGCTAACATATGGGGCAGAAACTTGGAGGCTAACAAAGAAGCTCGAGAACAAGTTAAGGACCACACAAAGAGCGATGGAACGAAAAATCTTAGGACTAACGTAAAGAGACTGGAAAAGAGCGGTGTGGATCAGAGAACAAACGGGGATAGCCGATATTCTAGTTGACATTAAGCGGAAGAAGTGGAGCTGGGAAGGCCATGTAATGCGTAGGCAGGATAACCGGTGGACCATTAGGGTTACAGAATGGATACCAAGAGAAGGGAAGCGCAGTCGAGGTCGGCAGAAAACCAGATGGGATGATGAAGGTAGGAAATTTGCAGGCGCAAGTTGGAATACGCTAGCTCAAGACAGGGGTAATTGGAGATCACAGGGAGAGGCCTTCGTCCTGCAGTGACATAAAATATAGGCTGATAATGATGATGATGACGTGCCCTGCATCAGTGAAACATTTTCCCGCGTCTTTACAAATATGACTAGCGTGTTGCGCATGTGCCAGCAAACAAGCTATCTAACCAAGTCGTTAACTTGAAAGACCGCGTAGCACACGACAAATTCCCGGGAATGGTATACAGAATACCCTGCGGTGACAGCACCTTCTCCAACATCGTCGAAACTGGGAATATTGCAAGACGACTGAAAGAACAGAAACACGGTGTCAAGAAAAATCCTTCTTTGTCGACCGTACTGCCGGAACACGTACACAAGTTCAATCATACGATAAAATGGGACGATGCTTCCATCAGCGGGAAAGAAAAAAATCGCACGAAGCTGCTCCTCGAGTCTTTGCATATACAAGCGACCGAAAACACTATCAACTTTTGAGCAGCGGTCGTAGGAACTGGACCGACTACTAAGAATCTATTCTCTCCGCTACAGACTGGTGCTGTCGAGCGAGTGGTTCCTGCCGTGCAGCATTCATCCGTGCGCAGCTACGCCCGTGCCAGCACGTGCCACCCTGCTGAGCCCTCTCCTGTGCCCAACTGCGCCTGCGCTACGTGGCTACCGGAAGATTGTCACAGCTTGCGCTACCGTCGCCTTGTGCGGCCTTTAGCGCTCTGTTGCTCGCACGTGCTGCTCTTCTGCCCTTGGTCACCACTACGCCTGCGCTAGCTGCGTCGGAGGTTATATAACGCAGTTGCCAACGCACCCGGACTATAGAGAAACATACTACCTAAAGAAGCGGACACTCCCGTAGGGCCTTGCGGCCCAGCTACTGCACTGCTACAACGCGACCAGCGGCTGGTCAGACCGTCAATTTTGTCCTCCGAGATTCGGGACGCCTGGTTTGGCTCTGTTTTGGTTTCGGTTTTTGACAGCAGCGCTTTTCAATATGATTTACCTAGCTGTTTAAGTGTTCAACTACGTTGTCTTTAGTGAAGCTCCGGTGTGTGTTTTTGGCATAAACAGGCGTATAAACTAGCACATCGCAATCTTTTTACTAAACAAAACAACCAAGGTTGTCGATGTACCATGCAAATGAAATTTGCTCATGCGAACAGCATAAAATCATGCGGTCAGAGATTTTGTTGTCGTTTTTGTTCTCACTTTTTTGCCGTTCTTCTGAATTACACACAACAGGAAGCAGTAGTGGCACAGTACAAAATGCTTTATTTTTCCTTGTTTACAAGCGTACTACCAAGATCCTATTGGACACAACTAATTGCAGTACATATCCTTAAAATTGCAGGTAAAAAGCAGGCAGACCAACAAGAATGGTTTAGCAATGACAGCAACGCGCTATGTACAGCCCACGCTTACGAACCAGCCTCGGTGGGCGCCGAAGCATATATTGTATGCTACGCACGGAAAAATACACTCCATCAGCATCAATAACATCTCTTTAACAATGTTGAACGCAAACAACTGCAAATTTTTAGTGCAGACAAAATGATGCAACTTACCGCAGCAGCGAACCGGCGTGTTGAAAGAGCGGCGAGGTGGGCGTATCCAGCGGCACATGACCGGAGCAGCCGGCGCAGCATCAACGTTTCTATGGAGACGGAACACCACAGAGGGGACGTCATAGAGAAATATATGACGCGTCGATGCAGCCCGCTGGAGGCATGATAACCTGTCTATCTTTGAAGCGAAGTGGAAGCGTTTGTCGCTACGCCATCTGGCGGGTGGTCAGACCCTCAATGCTCGGCCGCGAAACGGCCCTTGTGGCCAGTCTTTACGTACTATGTTTCTATATGCCCGGACACTTTTTGAGCAGCGGTCGTAGGAACTGGACGACTACTAAGAATCTATTCTCTCCCCTACAGGTTGGTCCTCATACTATTTTCTTCGTCCATGTTACGTACTCACCTGCGGCTGCTGCTCATAAATGTTGCCTTGTCCTTTTCCTTGCATTGCAATATGCCTACTAATACTGAAATTGCTAAGAAAATTGACCACCTTGAGTCCCGCCCTTCATGCTAAACTGGATAACCTTGTTGATGATCTTGTGTCTAACATTCCACGAAGCTTGAAGATCAGGGTCTTGGTAACCTTGGCGCACTTGTGGACAGTGTGCGTTACATATGAGTGACCAGTATGATTCAGGGCGCACGTCGGTCGATGAAATGGTCAATTCAAACAAAGCGCCCAGGGCCGAAAATGAACAGCTGGCCAAGAAGTCTGCAGATATGGAGCAATACAGCAGACTGAATAATGTCGAAATCAAAGGTGTTCCTTGTACACAAGGCGAAGATTGCGCAGTATATTGAAAACCATTACAGAAGTAATTGAATGTCCTGTTTCATCGACAGATATTGTGGCAAGCATAACAGCTGAAAAAAGCATTATCGCGCGCTTTTGTTCACGTGAAAAGAAAAATGAATTCCTTCGCAAAGTGCGCCTGCGTACCTCCCAGATCGGGATGTCTGGAAGCAATGATAGTTCTATTTTTGTCAATGAACATCTTGCTATGACCAATAAGAAACTGTTTAGCAAAGCGCTTGCTCTAAAGAAGGCGGTTCCTCTGTACTGAGAATAGTCATATCAGGGCCCGTAAGTCTGATGACAGCAGGGTCTTTTGGATAAATGCGGAATCTGATCTTAGCGTATTTACGTGACACTGATGTCTCCAGTTAATTTCCTATTTCATAATGTTTCTTTCATGACATTGCGTTCATCTGAGGAAACAAAAGCGTTCCTCGCTAATTCTGCCTGTTCATTACTGCACATGAATGCGCGTAGTTTGTGCAAAAACCATGACAGCATTACTGCGTTTGCTGAATCGCTATGTCATTCCTTTTGATTTCTGTGTGTTACTCAAATGTGGCTAGGCTCTTGGGATGACAATCTCTATGGTTTTCGCTCACACAATTCAGAATATTGTTACCGTGAGTCTGGCCGCTATGGCGGCTCCGCTATATTGATATCATCTGAAATTAAGTACAAGCGTAGGTTTGACTTGTCTTCAAATTTTGAACTGCGAATCCGTGTGGATTGAGACAAACTTTTCCCCTTCCAGCAATCTGATTAATTTGATCATTGCATGCATTTACGTTCGCCATCTTCATCAATCCGGATTTTCTGCATCATCTCGCCGCAGTACTCAATATAATGTCTGTTGAAAACAAGAAAGTTGGGTGGTTGGTGTGATATCAATATTGGTTAGGTACTGTAGCAACAGCACAATAGCATACAGTGATTGCTTTCTGGTTTCGGGCTTGAGTCACAATTTCATCCCCTACGATTTTCCCATGGAATGGTATCTCTGACCATGTTTTAAGAATCACACCAAGCCCCCGCAGGTGTAATTGATGTGCTTATCCTGATCATATTAGCGTATTTGCACTTTCGCCGCTAAACTACTAGCTACCGTGCTATTTTACGTCTAGTTACATCGGATAACTTTATCAATACAATTCGGCACTGACGGACTTCCATTAGCAACTTGCGTAATCCTGAAAAAGCACTAGAGAATTTCTGCTCTTGTTTCTTAAAGCTGTGTATCCAAACACTGAAACTGTCAATGCAAGAAAGTATTTAAATTTTCCCATAATACATGGTTAAACCAAGGTTTGTTACTAGCATGCGAAAGAAAGATAATATAGATATATAGTAATAACGTGGGTCTAAAACTTAGGTATAAAAATACAGTAATATGTTGAATGACCTTCTAAAAAATCAAGACGACTTTATTATGAAAAGGAATTTTGTAAGACAAAAAATAACCCTAAGAAAAAAATGGAAGCTTTTCAATGACTTTTTAAACAGACAACATATTAGTAGAATAATTGATAAAATAAATTATAAACAACAAATCTGTACTGAGGCATCCGGCACTGGTAACTCATTTAGTGATTACTTACAGGAGATATACAATACAACTGGTCCACTTTACCTTTTATAAAAATTACTTGCTTGATCGCGAACAACCAGTCTGCATAGATGGCGTTTATTCAAACGTTAAGGTGATTATTCAAGGGTGCCGCAGGGTTCAATGCTTGGGCCTTTATTCTTTTGTGTCTACATTAATGATTTACCTGATTGCATTGTTCTTTCTAAAGTTGTCCTTTACGCAGATGATACCACCATTTCCATCTCACATAAATCGTTCACAACATTGATCCCTAAGCTGAACAACGAATTAACCAAAGTTGTTCAATGGTGTCGTTTAAACAACCTAATTTTAAACCCACTTAAAACTCAGTACATAATTTTTAAAACATCTCAAAAAGACATCCCTTATCTACGCCAAGCATCCATAGACCATCATTTAATCCCAGCGGCTGACTATGTATCTTTCCTTGACATAAAATTAGACCCGCACTTGAAGTTCTATAATAATATTGCTTATGTGAACCAAAAAAACTGCTTTTGGTATAAAAGCTCTCATTAAATCTCGTCCATGATTTTCTGTTCACGCCTTTATCCTTTGCCTTCACACATAGTCACATCACATATGGCATTATTTCGTGGGGAAATACATCTAAGTGTCACCTTTCGTCCATACAGCACATTCAGAACCAGGCCATTCCCATTATTACCAACAGTTCTTTTTACTCTAATGCTTCTCCGATCCTTCAGGCTAACTTCATTCTTCCTGTATCTGGTTTGTTCAAATTTAGTTTACTTACTATTCCATTTAAATTATATAACAAACACCTCGCGTTTAAATTAATAGACTCTAGGTTGCTCACAAATACCAATAGCACTAGGTTTGCCCATAATAACAACTTTCTATTGTCTAAATGTAACACGAACTATGGCAAAATCCCAACTTACTTCTCGACGATTCAATTTTGAAAACTTACTCTATGTACTTAAATCATCATCAACATTGCATGCATTCACGTATGAACTTAAAAATTTCATTTTGTATAACTTGTTGTCCTGCTTAGTTAACTTTGCATAAAAGTGTGTACTTCATTTGTTAAATAGGTTTGTATAATTTAGATTTATAATGTGCGTAATTTTCTTAGTTACATGTCTGACTGCTTTTATAGAATCGTGTGTATGCCTTTCCAACTATGTCCACTATTTATTTACTTGTAGATTACATAATTTTCATACTGCTCTATCAATTAATCATTTTGTACCAATCTTCTTGTTAACCGAGGCTCCCGCTGCAGTCGTATGACTTTGGGAGCCTCGCCTGTATACTACTAACAACGAACTATGTATTTTGAATGAATAGTAAACTGAAACTGGAACTGGAACAGGACCGATGGCACCTTGCCCCAAGTTTATCTTCGCCCTCTACGTCACGTGATACGCATATAAACTGACGACGATGCCTTGTCCGCGGCATTGTGAATAAGGAACGCGTACGGGTTCCGAAACGTTTAATACTTTGGCCTTGGTCAGTGACCGTAATTATTGATTTGTTAACATGCTACCTGACCGGACGAGGTTTCGCCCAATTCTTGGATAGTTAAAGGGATACGGACACAAAAGTTGGCGGCTGGTTTTTTCCACCGGAACAAAAGTTGAACTGTTGAAAATGACGAATACAACAAGCTGCTTTGAAAAAAAGAACGAGAAACATCCTTTTTTTGCGATTTTCTGTTGCACCTTGCCTCCAAGCGGCCGCCGGCAGAAGCTTTAATTTGACGTCATAAAACCCACCCGCGGCCAAGGTCGGCCACAATTTCCAGGGGTGTCGGTCCCTTGCAGCGTTTGTTTAACCCCTTTCGGCGATCTTCGCACGTGGTTCGTCTGAAACACTACCCCATCGGCGCTCCACGCAGGTGGTGCGTCTTACATGAGGCTTCCTCCGGTTGTCGCACGGTATTGACGTGTTCGTCGCGGCGGAAGGAAATGCCCAGACATTACTGTTATAACAGCATCGTCGGTCGTGACACGCCGTTGCACACGTTTGCCAGAGACGAAAAGGTGCGTAAACTTTGAATACCTGCCCATTAGAGAGCTTTAGCTTGTCGGGTAATCGGGTAAACGCGGGGGTTGGGGCGTTCGGGTGGAACCGTAAACGTGAACGGCCTGTATGGTGCTGGCACCTGTGGCGCAGAGCTGAAACAGACAAAAACAGCTAATATTGCAGTAACCAAGTGTATTCGACTTCGCTGCTGGTGTAAATCTTCGGCGGCAACACGATTACGCCACTGCCGAAAATTTACACCCGGAAATGACCAATAATTCTTGCATAAGTGTCTGATGCAGAGAGAAATCTTCGCTCTACGGTTCACGAAAACCTGACCGGCACTTCCACGGCCGCCTGCTATTCTTCGTCGCTTGACGTAGAAGGCTCGTAACCGTAAGCGGTGTTATTTGTTTCCAAGTTGGAATGGTCCTCGTCTTCAGACGTGTACTCATCGCTGGTATACGCACCAGAACTCGAATCCATGCTCGCGATGGCGGCGTCGGCGCGCTTCGAATGACCGCGGCCGGCCGGCTGGCTATCCGACGAGGGTGTCGTGACGTCATGCCTTCCAACTCCCGCGGGTCAGTCCGCGAGGCGCGCGCTCACAAAAACGCCAAAAATAAAGCCATCGGCTCAAAAATGAGCTAAGTGACTACTTCTTTTCGGTGTAATCACACACTGAGGATTCAGTTTCAGCATTTTCGTGAAATTTTCAGATTTTGTGTCCATATCCCTTTATGCGGCATTTCGGCTGCCCATTTTTCTGGACAGGCCCAGGCAGGCACTAATAGCCGATCGCCTGTCACATCGAGTAAATGCATGTTAGGTGTTTTCTCCAGCGTTCCTTCACAGAAACATCACAGGGTTCCTTCACGCTCCATCTACAGCTGCGTGTTGCCTATGCAGTCTTTCTGCATTTAGTTCCGGCCGTAAGAACAATTACTTCAACAGAAATTTGGGGCGCCTACTTGACCTGTAAACTAGGCCGCTGCGTGCCTGTCCCGACCGTTCGCCCGTGTTTCACACTCAATGAAACGTTTAGGTCCACCAGTTCCGATTACCCGCCCATAAATATAATTTATGGTATTTCTACAGATTACACTACGTTAGATATTCACTCTTTGCATTGAAGAGCTACGGCCCCGTCGAAATGAGCGGCTTCACTCGCCTAAAGCCATGGTGGCTGCGACAAGGTGATTCGATGCCGTGCTTCGATGCCGTGCACTTCAGCTGCGCTAGACGAGCGCGTAGAATTGGAGTGTGGAATTGGAACTGCGGCACTACAACGTGCCGCATTTTTTCTTTTGAATTTTATTCCAAACTCCTGACGCCTAATTTACGTAACCACCGACCCCAGCATCGCGCGGTGTCGCGCAGCTTTTTTTTAAACGGCTCTATCAAATGATCTCCCCTTTATAGGAGGGCAGTTTTGTGTGCTTTCAAA
Source organism: Dermacentor silvarum (assembly GCF_013339745.2). Lineage (NCBI taxonomy): Eukaryota > Metazoa > Arthropoda > Arachnida > Ixodida > Ixodidae > Dermacentor > Dermacentor silvarum. Next base: position 25,226 of record NW_023606574.1, read on the forward strand.
GCGAGTAGAATTGACAAGCTTTTCTCCTTGAACTGGCTGGCGAGAGGCGAGTAACGCGCAGAAATGGAAAGGTCTTCGGTGAGTTCGAGCTCGTGAAGTAGAAGTAGATATTTTGGATGAGGAGTGTGGAGCCAACGTCTCTGCAATTAGTTCACTTCCCTTTGCGTAGCTTGCGTTGGTTGGTAGGAAATCGAGGTGGAGTGCAGCCGCAGGTTAATCATGCCGCTAAAACTGATCCGCAGCGAAGAAGAGTTGAAGTTTGAAGCTTAGTGTTTCCGATACCTTTTGTACCAAGTCATAATGAGCCCACATAAGCACAAGTGCTTGTGTGCGCGGTTGGGCACCTCATCGTCTCAATCTTGTCGGATATGTCAGTAAGAGAAACAAAGAAATAAGAAGAAAAAATCAGACAATCAGTTGATCAGCACGTTAGCCTCTGTTCGGCGTAGGTGTCGTCGTGGCGGTATAAAGTAGTGGCGCGACCCTGTTTGGGGGAGGCGCCGAAAAACATATGCTGATGCTTGGTAATATGCAATGTGTCGGTGGCGGTTTTCATATAACATAAAAAAATTCAAGGGGAACAAACGAGGTAAGTGGCAGAGTAAGGGGAAGGGGCAAGTGTATCATGGAAAGGGTTCGTATTATTCATATATCCCTAGAGACCTGGAAGGAAATATTGAATTGTGTGTGGGGAATGTTGAAAATGCAGGGCTGAGTTGGAAACGGGGAAATAAGTGAGCTTAAGAATCGATGTTAGCTGGTGGCACAACGTGTTTTTGGGCCTTTCATAATGATAAGAAAATTTCAGGTTTAAGTTGCAGCTTTTAGTCATTCTATGTTGCTGCGCTCCAGCTTAATTGTCGTCGGCTGTAGGCATCTGAACATGGGTGTCAAGAGTGATTCCATATATTCCTTTCACGCCGTGAACGGAAATTTGTTTGTATTATACAGGTTGTCCCAACTATAATGCACCAAGACTTATATATATGTAAATGCCACGTAGCTGGATAGAACCGAGGTAATGTTGCTTGTCATCGCTTGGAGATACTCGGATTATTCTTTGCTTTCCGCCTAATTACACAGTCTTAAGCAATAATTCAACTTCTCAAATATTATAATCAGATGAAAAGTGTTAATGAGAAAATTGTAGAGCAACATGAAAAACTCCCGATACAGTTTTCTGTTGCTGTATACGTGCTTCCTAAAAGTGTGTTTCCTATTGCGAAAGAAGCCCGCGAATACACGCAAAATTTCCGGGCGACTGGCCGTTCGAGGCAATTTTATTGTATTCACTGGCTTCTGTCGGGTGCGGGTGCGTGTTATCTCATACACATCAATTTCATACGCGTCAATCGCTCTCCAGCGAGACCACGAGCACCACAAGGTGCATGTTCGGGGAAACGAAGGCGCTTTTCAACGTCGGCACACGTGAAAAACAGTTCTGCATGTCTATTAGGCTGTGCACGATTATAGGCGCACAGTCTCTGTCCCAGCAGCCACAGCTACGTGTCACCCCGTAGAGCAGAGTGGCCGGCTCATGCGCTCTGCATAGCAGTGGATGGCACTGAACATGCGCTAAACAGCACCGAGACACGTGCTGCGTTTCTTTGTGGTTTAGGCGAACTTGTTTGATACCGTGCAGAACTTCTGAAATTGATAATCCAGGAAAACTACCTCCTTGCGTAAAATAGAATTTTTTTTCCACGCAAGGAAAATTTTAATGAAAACATCCCGTCTACGGTCAAATAGCTTGTTGATTCTTTATATCCGTTCTTATGGGCTTGTTGAGCACGGTTGTGGTGCTTGAAGTGGTTAGGCGCGTACAGATAAAATAATAGGGGCAAATGTTCCGTGCTAACACAGAATTTATTTCATGGTATTTTGATGAGGCGTTCTCCACGTGGAAATCTGATATCACTCCGTGAAAACAAACGAATGGTAGATACAACAACACTATTTTGTTAGTGAGCCCTCATCCAGTTTACTGTCTTCTTGCATTGCATTCTCTTGAATTGCGAAGAGGGGTGGCGAGGTTCCAATGCAATGTTTCCTGTGATGAAGACCTTGAGGAAATCCCAAGTTGTCCTTTCATGTTTGCTAAAGGTATGCTATTCTATCCTTCCAAACATGAGTAAATTCTGAACCCGAATTTTGAACATGCAGGTGGTGGTTTTCTGACAGCGAAATCCTTCACAGTTTGCATTGACAACATTCCAGTCATACAAGCATGCAGTCCGAGAGAGGTGTTCAAGATTGTCTCGTTGGCACACATCGCTAATCAACGGTAATCACACATCGGTAATCAACGTTGATTACCGCAAAGAGACAAGTCTTACTCAGAGGTATGAATAAAACGAAATCTGCTCGGCTGCAATTAATCACTTGGACAGAATACTTAAGCCAATACCCTTTTGCTTGTTTTGTATATTTGTGAATAGGTCTATTGGCCACTTAAGATGCTTTCAAGGCACAGTGCTGCATTTATTTAAAAGGAAGAGAAAGCGCTTTGGAAAAAAATCTATAGAATCGAAGCATAGTATGCCAAATGAGCATGTAGCTACTGCTTGCTGGCGACTCCAACATTGTGCCTTTACTGTAAGCAAATAGTTGTTGCAGTTCCACAAATTAAGTATGCATATTGTGAGATGTGTGTCTAAAGTATAATTGCAACAGGCTTCAGGTTATCAAAAGCTTTCTGCTGTGTGAAGAAGAAACTAGCCTCAGTCAGTTGTGCTAGTTCTCTTTTTGAATATGATTTCTTGAATACAGGGTATGTCATGGAGCATGGCACTGTGTGTTTTTACTGTATATAATAGCAATTTATGAGACCTGTCCATTGGCTACTATTCAGTGTGCCGTTGTATAGTGTACACAGCAGATGGTTTTGCTATGAGTCTCGCAACCCTTATGTGTGCATGACGCAGGATAGTTAATTTTGATATTAGCAGAAATAAAACAATGAAAACCTGAAGAGGACATAGAATGAGCGCTGTCTAAGAATGGAGGTATGTTAAGAGAAAACATCACCTGTTCACACATGCAATTAGTTCGACGTCATTTGGCAAGAAGCCTCAACGTGCGTGCTATGAATAGATGGATGGTATGAGTTCAAGTGCTCTTACAGCGAAGCAGTATATGGCTAGCCAATACGTTTGTCCCTCGCCTATACGCAGAAACTATCATCATCATCAATGGCTCGAGCGTCGTCGTCTTCTTCCACTGCTGGCTCGGTGGCGCCCCTCAGCGCAACCGCGCGAACGCGCTCGTGCCACTGCTCCCGCGTTCGTCGTCATTGTCTTCTTCCATAGCTGGCTCCGTTGCCGCTCACCATTCCAACGTGCAATTTCACTTCTCGTGTCGTCGTAATGGGGAGGCCACGTTTACGGGGATATGAACCATTGCTTACGGGGGTATGAGCCATTCATTGTCTTACCATGACGGACATATTTAATTTTGAAGCAATTTAATTTTGAAGAATCACAAGTGGCAATGCGACAACGGTGGACTGTGGGCATACCGTCAGTGGCGTCATTTTCTTCATCGCAGCCGAACGTGTGTGTAACCTCATTAAGAAAGACAAAGACTTAAGCAATAATTGAGAAAGTTCAATGTACCGTCGGAACCAACCCAGTGATAAACAATGGGGCCGCACGTTTCAGCTTCGCTGGGTAACGATCTGTACAGAGTGCTTGGCAGTGATTTTTTTCATCTTTGTGTGTGTTGCAAAATATGCCATGTAATTTAAACTACATAATAGTAGATGTAAAGAAATTATAGCAACTACAACCATTACAATGTGGTAAGGTGCGAATTAGGGACTCCATTTAAAGAGTTGTACTGACATAATGCTCGTTTATGAAGTCGCCTGTGCCCAATGTACGCTTTTCTACTCAATACTGGAACATTACAATAAACAAAATGTTTGTTTACTGGCTAATGGCTATCCGTACCTGCACATTACCAAGAATACTGGCTGCCAATACCTACACATTAGAAGGCCTGGATACAAATTTTAGTTTTGGAGTGGATAAACTTTTTGTGTCAGACTTATGGGCAGTATTTTTTGCATCATGCGTATAATACCTTCATTAAACTGAAGGTAGTTTTAATGAGGTGAAAATGCATGCCTTTGTAGTCACAACATATCTCACAATATTTACATGTATCCTGATGCTAAAAGGAGCCTCTTTTTTCTTGAGGACGATTGGCACTGTCAACCCGGGGAAGGGAACCAAGACACAAGGGAGCAATGCCAAACAGCACAATTTGAACCCTAAAGTGGCGGCATTAATAAGTGCCCTTTTTAACTTTCTTCGTGCATTTTAATAAATGTGGTTGTGTTTCACTCCATGAGGCTCTCAATTCAAAACATTTCCGGCAAAGGATATGTCTGCCAGACGAGACTAACATGTGAGATCACACAAAAAGCTCCAATGTCGCGGTTTCTGATTGTGAGATTTTCTGATTTTGCTCTACATATATTGTGATATTACATAACTTCCTGCTACTCAAGGCAGAAAGCCTGTAAAATTACACAAAATTTCAAAACTTATCTGTTGCTGCGAACCGAAAATCTATGTAGAAATGCAGAAATCTTCTGTTACTGGAAAGACAAAAACTGTACAATTGCCTAGAAACTTTCTGTTACCAAAACACAATCTTTGTAAAATTACAGAAATTTCCTGTACTCAAACAAAATAGCCTATGTAAATTACAGAAAATCTGAAAACTGAAGACACAATAACTCAACAGAAATTTTCTGGCAGGCCAGCTGCGAGACAATTTATCTTTTTTCCAAGAAACGTTCTTACAGCGACGTAAATTCACACATTCGCGGCAGTACTGCCGGATGGCGCGTTGCGCCCAAAAGGAGTGTGAGCCCCGCGCCACACGCCTCATAACGCGTGTCGGTGGTGGAAATCGCTGGCTGCTACATTGCTTCAATACCATTCGCATTATCGTTCACATTAATCGCGAGATAAAATCTGCCATAGTTTCTTTTCGTAAGAAGTGGTAAAGTCGATCAGTGGCGTGGGGAGGTCCCTTGTTAACATCCCATTTAACGAACACATGTTATATAATAGCTTATATCTTTGCAGCAGTACTACCCACGCATCTTACTTTCGTATCCTCGTGTAGATAAACGAAGGCGTTACTAATTATACACAGACCATGTATTAATCGAGTAGAAAGCACTCTGATGTCCTGTCTTTGATGGAAAAAACCAAACGACGTGACAAGGAAGCTCAGCACTTCGGCTAAGTTTCGAAGAAGTAAGCCATGGTAGCAGTTCTCTATTCCACTGCCACATAATCACATTTAAGTACTACGATTGGAATGCTACAATTATAGGAAAGTTCATGCTAACACCTCATTTATCGAATTATCAGGATAACGCCATCGTTCATTGTGGACTCATTATGAGTGGATGGAAGTAGGTAACTTACAAGTAGCATTAACTCCAACATTATCGCGTATTGAAAACTGTAAAGCAGTAGCTGGAACTAGGAGACAACTCCTAATGCGTGTCTCATACTTATACCGCCTCGCACACTGTAACGCCCGTATAATATCATTACAGGGAAATAACATCCACGCCAGCACAATTCGATTAGAATGAAAAGGTAACTGTCTGCTCAATGATTTTGTGACAAAAATATGATCCGAATCATGTGTACTCCAGATTTATCTTTAAAATTTAAATGTTTCAGATCCCGAATCTACGGGGCACATTGTAAGAGGTCATAGGTCGACCACATAGGCAATTTCTAACCTGCACGTAAGTCTAAGGAAAGCGCAGAATGACATAGCCACTAAGCCAGCGAAGTGACAGCCAGCATTGACTCTAAAGGGACAAATAATTTATACGCATTTTATTTGAATGAAAGTGTTGCAAAAATGAAGCTCATCAATGCGAAATGTAAAACAAACACTATCACGTACATTCATGTCGATTACAGACGACGTTTTACCTAGAAAGAGTACCCCATGAAAAAAGACAAACGTATCAATCTATATGTTTGTTTTCAATATCAAAGAAAATAGAATATTGTTTATATTGCTTCAAGTCATGTCGGCGCGCCTGGAGAGCATTTCCGCTGCCTTAAAACAGAGTTACTGGAACTGTCATCAGTGAACAAAGTGCCTAGCGCTATCAAGTGCCAGAACTCAAAATTCACAGGTCCTGATTTCCTTCCCTTGCTACTTCTTTGTAGGAGTAGCTATACGACGATAGTACACCTGGACATCTTTGTTAAATTTATTCCACAATACGTGCTTATTGCGCTTAAATTTTTGCCATAGCTGATGAATGTTCCTCTTTGTTTTGTCGTCCAACCCGTATGCAGAAACAGCACAGTCGGTTTCACCTTCTCAGTAGGCATACGTCTATGAGCTCGTAACACAATATATTTGGATATGTCCACGAGTGTGACGTTCGCAAAGTCTCCTATCATACCATACACGTAGACGTCATCTACCCAAAGAAGGGAACTTGGCTCGCAGCACTGTAAAGAGTCAACAGCACCGACGGTTGCATAATGACTGCCGCACCAGTGCAGTAAGCTGGATACACATTAGACGCGTACGCTTTTCTACTGACGTACCACTTTGACCAGGTATTTCGCTGAGGACCAGTTTGCTTGAACATGAAACAGTGCATTCCAGTGACCGCCATCGCTCCGCTCGTTAGGTATGATGATAAGGCGAACACGTTTACCAAAATGTCATCATCAATCTTGACTATCGCTGATTTGCATCAAAGACAGTTATCTAGAATCCACCTTGCGCCGTTGATGAATTTATGTGACAGGTTTTTGTATGTGTCCGTAAAGTTAAACGAAACAATATCGCCTTCATTTGCGGCTTCCTCAGCAGGTCTTGCGCTCTTTCAAGTCACGTGTTACTCCAACAAAAAACACCACAGCAGAATTTACTTCGGATGCGATGCCGGGATCACCAATGGTCTTGCGAAGCATCTGCCGCTTGTCGAAGTTTTTCGGAGCAGTGTGGACGAAGTAAAGTATCTTTAAACTAGGCTTACGGCATGCGGTAATTATCTTCCATCCAGAGCTGTTTTCCGATGTTGGAGCGTTTGCAATCATCCTTGAGTTCCTGGTTCCTGTTGTGTTCCATAATTGAAGCGTGCTGGTACGGTCACTCGAAATGTAAATTAGCGTCACAGAAAGCATTATCTTGCACAGTGCAAGAGAGGCAATGCAAAGTTTCCTCACGAAGGTAGGTGCCACCATGTCAGATGCATTCGAAGATGTCGGGAATCTCCAGCGAAAGTTTTCTTAATGCTGTACTTGAGTCAAGTTTGTACGCTTGAAAAGAAGCGTGTGGAGAAATAATTAATGACGCGCATTTCAAGCATTACAATTAAATGCCCAATAATCTAGCTCCTCATCACCCGTCTATTCCTTTGAGTCCTCCCACCGCACTTAACAAAGGTCCACTAAATCACCCTTCCACCACCACGCCACAACAGTCTTGCATTCCAATGAAATGGCAGTGCATTTGACAACCCTGCTTATTATTTCTGATGAAGTGACCCTTAGGAATAGTGATGAACAAAGTAAATAACTGAGCTTTCGCTTTGTATAATGCCCTGCGACATTAAAAGCGTGATCAGCTTAATGCTTATGCCAATGATTGTTGTTAATAGACTAAATTTTGCGATACTTGGAATTTTTTTGCTATGTGTAAAACATCTATTCGTATGCGTACATCCATTAATTTCTTTTGTTCACTTAATGGTCGGATTTGTGAAAGTATGACCTTAATTAATCTACTCTGCAGTTTTTCCACTTAAGAGCTTCTTTTTTGCATTATTTCTGCAGGTTAATTCTTGATGGATACTTTCGCGGCAGCATCCGCTGCCACTATTTCACGTACAAAAGTTATGCAGATCTGACGCAGTGTCAGAAATGTTTTAATGCGAAGCATTCGATAACAACCTGGTTATTCAACGCCGTTTAATGTTTGTAAAGCACTACCAGATAGAGCACACCTTTGTGTTAAACGAGAAATTTTGTGCGTGCGCCGACACGATGATGAGAGGACGAGAAAGGCATTATGGTGACCGCACGACCATTTACCTTTTTGTGATTTTTAATGGTCGCAACCTCTTGCGTCACGACCTGGGTCAATCCCAAGATGATACACGTCGAACAGGGTCTGCATAGGGTTAGCTACTTTGAGAAAAAAAACCGGAGCGTGTGGATCAAGCCCGACGGTGGTGGAGTGTGATGCAGTGACTCAAGCTTTAGCACCCTTGAAGGAAGGGAGACCGAGTGAAAGAACTTTGCTTTTGACGCACGCACAACTTGTGGGCCTCTAGTGCCGGGCTCTAATTTCACCCAAAAGACGAAGCATCGATCGCGATAGCAATTCAGTTGACAGCTGTACGAAGTTGGGTTACAACCTTTATAGCTTTTTAATTGCAGTAAGCAGTCGCTTAATCTAGCTAACAAGCACGGCGTCATGTGCGCAAAGGCAAATATCAACAGATGTCACTCGATGTGAGCGGACACTCGCTGGCAGATCGCTGGCCTGATGAAGAGCGGCAGCACGGTGAGGGAACATCGCGCTACTTTTAGCTTCAACACGTCTTGGAAACTTGAGATTACGCTACCTATAACACTTAGGCAAGCGAGAACACAGCGTACACAAAGCCAAAAGCCATTACGGTTTTGCAGGCTTGTGTGGTGTCCGGCCTATCGCCACAGTCCTTAATGCGCAGGAGCGCAAAACGAATAAAAGGCGTGCGCCGCAACCTGCGCGCTGGCTTATCTCGACCAGCCACGCACCGATGAACATGTGGTAATAAACGTCGCTTCGCCCCTGGAAACTTGTCTGCTCCTTCGCATGAACCACGCAACACAACTGGCGAGAGGATGGATTGAAGGCGTCGTTCTTAAGCTGGGAAGGCAAGTGTTTCCGAAATTCACTCGGTGAACAGACTGTCCTTTTGCAGTGTGCGGAGCCTGTGACTGTCGTCATGACTGGGGCCGAGGCAGCAGTGACGCACTTCGCTGGGCGACTGGGCCGCTGGAACCCTTTGACGAGTCCGCCAGCGATTGGGCTTCGTACGAAGAGCGGCTTACGTCGTCCTGATTGTAAACCGGGTACCCGACGGTGGCAATGTACACGCCTTCTTGAGCATTATCGGTCCGAAGACCTACCGGTTGTTGAAGTCATTAACAGCTCCCGAACTGCCTTCGCCTTCTACGAAGAGTTTCGAAGATATCAAAAAGTTTTGAGCGACCACCTGCCCCGAAGCCGTCCGTCATTGGAGAACGGGCCAAGTTTTCACCGGGGTGTCACGAGAAGGCGATCCTTATCTAGTTATGTTGCCGAGCTTCGTAAACTGTCGCAAACGTGCGAGTTTGGAAGCACCCTTGACGAGTCCCTTCGGGACCGCTCGTGTGCGGCCTGCTACGAGAAGACATTAAGCGAGTGATTTTCACGGAAGATAGCAAGCTTACGTTCCAGAAAGCGGTGGAGCAGGCTCTGGCAATGGAAGCGGCTAAGAAGAGTGCTGCTGAGGCACGCGGCACCGACGCCGCAGTCGGCGATGTGCGCAAGGTGCAAGCAGAGATGCAGAAAACATGCAAAAGCTGCTTTCGCTGTGGTTCGCCAAAACACACGAGTGAAGCATGCCCTCACTTGGACGCAACTTGTTTCAGTTGCAACCAAAAAGGGCATATCAAGAGAGCCTGCCGAAGCCGTGGTAAGACTTTTTCTAAGAAAAAGCAGACGAAAAAGACGAAAAAGCAGTCTAAACGGCGTGTTGGCAGCTCAGAGCGACCCTGTCACCGTGCAGATGACCATCGACGGCGTCTTGGTGAACATGACGCTAGACACGGGAGCGGCTGTTTCCGTCATGTCAAAGACGCAGTTCCATCAGCTCTTTCCTTCGGCTGTACTGGAGCCTACGACAGTTAAACTTCGGACCTACACAGGCACTGGTACGACCCCAGGGATCTCTTCGGTCAACGTGCAGCAGGGCGACCATTCTGCAATTCTCCCACTCTACGTCGTAGACCACAAGGGACCACCTCTACTAGGCCGGGAGTGGCTCCACGCCGTCCGGCGGGAGTGGGCGAAAATCTGGAACCTGAACAACATTACAAGGTCAGACACTCCTGCTGATAGTGTAAAAAAGAGGCTAGACGCATTGCTGGCGAAGTACCAACCCCTTTTCAAAGACGAGTTAGGCACGATAACGGAAGAGCTCGCCGAACTTTTTCTTAAACCTGATATGAAGCCGAGATTCCTAAAAGCCAGGAATGTTCCGTTCGCGTTGCAAAATGCTTTTGACGCTGAATTGGCTAAAATGGAACAGCTGGGAATTATATCGCCGGTTACGACGTCAGAATACGCTACGCCTGCGGTACCTGTAATCAAGCAAGATGGTAGCATACGGATTTGCGGCGACTACAAGACGACCGTTAACCCGTGCCTTGATGTCGACCGCTATCCATTACCGAAGGTAGACGACCTGTTCACAGCCTTGTCGGGGGGTAAGCACTTCTCGAAGATTGATCTCAACCGGGCCTATCAGCAAGTGTTGATGTCACAGTCGTCAAAACAATACCTCACGTTGAATACGCAGAAAGGATTGTTTGCTGTTAATCGACTCGCTTTTGGAATTTCGTCCGCTCCCGGGATTTTCCAAAGAATAATTGACACCATGCTAAAGGGCTAACAAGGGGTTTCCTGCTACCTAGACGACATTCTGGTGACTGGTAAAAATGATGAAGAGCATTTCATCACTCTGGAGGCTGTGTTAAAACGAATTCTTGAAAGAGGTGTTCGTGTCAAGAAAGAGAAGTGTTCATTTTTTCAACTGGACCTTCGCTACCTCGGACACAGAATCGGCGCACAAGGCATCTCGGCAACGACGGAGAAGGTTGACGCACTCCTCAAGGCTCCAGCCCCTAAAGACAGGCAGCAGCTGCAGTCGTTCCTGGGAGTCGTCAATTTCTACGGCAAGTTCCTTCTTAACCTAGCAACGGTGGCGCAACCATTTTTCAGGTTGCTACGTAAAAACGCCCCGTGGTGCTGGGATGAGCATTGCCAGGAAGCGTTCACTATGATAAAGAGCTTGCTAGCCTCTCCACCGACTTTGGCGCACTACGACCCGTGCAAACCATTGCAGCTATCATGCGACGCATCGCACTATGGTTTAGGCGCTGTTCTTTCTCGTGTTTTGGATGATGGCAGCACGAAGCCAATCGCTTTCGCATCGCGCACCTTGACCGATGCCGAAAAGAAATACAGCCAGCTTGAGAAAGAGGCCCTTGCAATAATATTTGGTGTTAAGAAGTTTCATTTCTACGTTTACGGTCCGTCGTTCACATTAGTCACCCACCATAAACCGCTTCAAACCATCTTGGGCCCAACAACCGGCATTCCGACAATCGCAGCAGCGCGTTTGCAGCGATGGGCTGTCACATTGTCAGCTTACCGGTATTCGCTTATGTTCAGAAAATCAAGCGATAATGCTGAAGCCGATTTCTGTTCGCGCCTGCCGCTATCAATTGTGAAAGACGAAACACAAGAAAGAGGAACCTTTTTATTCATTGCGGTTGCAATCAATGCCAGTTTCAAGCCAGGACATTGCTAGAACAACAGCTCGGGACCCCTTGCTTTGTAAAGTGATAGATTTCAAAAATGTGGGGTTGCCGGCGTCTGTGACTGAAAACGATTTGAAGCCTTTTTTTGACAGACGCAACGAGCTCGCAGTTCACCAAGGCTGCATCATGTTCGGGATGCGAGTGATCGTGCCGGCAAAGTTGCGCAACTTGATGCTGGACAAACTCCACGAAGGGCACCCAGGCATCGTGCGCAGCAAGCAACTGGCGCGCAGCTACGTGTGGTGGCCGTCCATCGAGGCGGACCTCGAGAATCGTGTCAAGGCCTGCGTAAGTTGTCAAGAACAACGTTGCGAGCCATGCAAAGCGCCCTTGCATCCTTGGTCTTGGCCGACAGCACCGTGGCAGCGCGTACATATAGATTTTGCTGGCCCCTTTCTGCACGCAATGTTTCTTGTAGTCGTGGACGCGCACTCCAAGTGGCCGGAAGTGTTTGTTATGCGCTCGACTACGTCGGATGATACTGTGGACAGATTGAGAGAGCTCTTTGCGCGGTTTGGTTTCCCAGAAACCATTGTCACTGATAACGGCCCGCAGTTTACTTCCGAAGAGTTCAAGCTTTTTGTAAAAGCATTGGGCTGTCGTCACGTGCTTACAGCACCGTATCATCCCAGCTCAAACGGGCTTGCAGAGCGTTTTATTCACACTTAAAAACGCTCTTCGTAAATCTAGCGGAGCGGACATATAACAACTGAGGCTTCACAAGTTTTTGCTTAACTATCGCAACTCGCCCCATTCGACAACAAATGAGTCACCAGCAAACTTGTTGCTAGGACGACGGCTGCGAAATCGACTCGATGTTGTCAAGCCAGCGGTGGGAGGAAGGGTTGCATATAGTTCAAGCAATCCGTGGCTCGCCCACGTCGTGATCGTGACATAGCAGTCGGTGACCAAGTGATGGCTCGCAATTATCGAGGCAGACCAAACTGGGTCCCTGGTGTTGTTGTGGGGCAGTCCGGCCCTGTGTCTTTTACCGTTCGTGCTACCACACCCAGAGGCAGTTTCACCTGGCGTCCTCACAAGTCCCGGCTGCTCGCGCGGACCACGGATCCGGACCGCGAGGCATCTGACCAAGAGGGGTACGAGTTCCTGGCGTTCCCACCAAGCGTCGACCCAGTGACATCCTCCGCTCCTACCACCAGTGGTCCTGCCGCTTCGCAAGAGATCCAGACGGCGGGTGCAAGACGCTACCCGACAAGAGACCGTCGACCACCGGACATATATCAAGCTGGAGTTTAGCTTTGTAAATTAGCCAATATAAAAGGGGAGGGATGTGGTGTCCGGCCTATCGCCACAGTCCTTAATGCGTAGGCGCGCAAAACGAATAAAAGGCGTGCGCCGCAACCTGCGCGCTGGCTTATCTAGACCAGCCACGCACCGATGAACATGTGGCAATAAACGTAGCTTCGCCCCTGGAAACTTGTCTGCTCCTTCGCATGAACCACGCAACACAGCACTTTGTACCCGCCGTAAGTTTCCTCCAAGATAGGGCGCGCGAAGCTGCGCTTAGCTAAAACCCCTATATATAAAAAGTAGCGCCATCCACTTCTCTCTTCCTCCGTTAAACTATCACGCTCGGCGCGACCAGTGCGATCGAGGCGCGATATCGACAGTGGCGCCGCCTGCGTCAGGCCTGCCGTGGCAGACGACAGCTCACGTGCTACCAGAGGAAATCCGAGGAGAACTTCGATCGCGCCCTGCGGAGAAGTTTTTGAGGCGCGATTTTGCTTCGTCAGTCAGTAACTGGTCTTAATAATGCCGTGTTGGAAGTAGCAACGCGACGATGCGAGACGGCGCAAATATCAAGTGTGCAGCAAGCGTTTGCGCACACAGGATGGTAAACAAAAAAAGCCTTTTGCCCTCGCCTTGTCGGTTGCGGCAACTTAAGGCGCAGCAGCATGCCATCACAACGAAGTTCTTGTCCCTAAAACGTTTGATCCGTTTGTGCGTACAGCACTTCCGTCGCACAGGCCCGAGAATGGCAGTCGGTCTGGAAAGAAAAAAATATACAAAAGCGCAACGCGTGCTTCCAAGTGACACGGATTGGCCAATGGGGGAGCGGAGGAGGCTGGGGCGACAGGAGGCGGCGACGAAGAAACGCCGGGGTGAGCGCGGTGGCGGCAAGATCTAAGAATGGCGCTACTTTTTATATATAGGGGATTTACGCTTAGCGGCTCCACGCTCCTGAAAGGTCGGGCTAGGCACTCACCTGCCTGCCTTCCTCCAACTTAGTGCGCGCTCACCCGCGCCCCGTTTCGCGCGAAAAACTGGACCAGCGGGAAGACTGCACCACCAAGCCACCATCCTTTTCTGCTGACCCTCTCAGCTTTCCCTCGCACCAACAGCAAACAGCGCCGCGGGTTGTGATATGATCTTATCGCATTTGGTCTTCATACGGCTTCAGTGGGCACGGAAAGGCGGGCAGCATGCGCATAATGTTCTTTATTCTGACGCTGATACTATCTGATTATGACCCGTGCACGATATTATCGCTCACCGGTTAAAGCCCCTATCTATAAAAATAGCGACACTCTCCTCCTCCGCCTTTCCTCCTCCTCGTTTCTCCTCTCTTTCGCACTCCTTTTTCGACCGTTGCGCCGCCTACACCGCTTGAAACACGTGCACTTGTTTGGGGTTGAGGCGATATGGGGGCGTTCTACTCTGACAGCGGCTGCGTACGGCGCGGCTGAGCGATGCCGCGCAGGCCCTATTTGGAAACTATTTGCCATGTTTACCGTCAGCCGTACGGCCGCGCGGGCCCTATCTTCAATGTGATCAGCGATGCGTACAGAGTCTAGGTGAGTTAAGGGCTTATAGCTTCGTGTACGCCTATGCACGCGTCACACACTATGCGTGTTAAGTTAACTTTGAAATGCACTTTACGAATTTATGTGGCCGATAAAACTTTCTATCGTTACTTCGTATAGCTGTCTACTAATTTGCTATCCCAACCGATGCCTCTCTTGCGAAACTGCTACTTCTGCTTCTTCTGACGCAGGTACTTCTTTATACTGCAAATGCATGAGCGCTGTCACTTTGCTGCTTCCTCCATGCTCAAATTTTCGTTTTTGCATGGCCTGTGAATGAGTACATGTACTATCGCGATGGAAAGAAAC
>NW_023606575.1:0-40001 GCF_013339745.2 Dermacentor silvarum
TTTGCTTTCTGTCATGCTAAGCTGCTGGCTATAGTTACCAAGAACAAATCTAACCGCCCTATTCTGTCTTCTTTCTAATTTATTTATAAACTCAGATGTATGTGGGTCCCAACAAACACATCCATATTAAAATATTGAGCGTACATGACTGAAATACAGTTGCGTTTTTAAGTTACTCAGTAAATTACTAAAATTGCGCTGCAAGAATCCCACAACTGATGCTGCCTTATTTCCAATATATTTAGCATGCTTGTTTCATCGTAAGTCAGAAGTAAAAAATTGTGAATCCTGCACTTGTGTAGTTCAAATCCAGCGCTAATGCAGCTCCACTAACGTGAAACCTGGGGAAGTGCGAAGCAGCTAGTGATGCGCCGGTGTTTCCGTTGTGTTTTCCTTGTGTTTATCTTGTTTTATCTTGTTTTTATCTTGTGTTTAGCAATCCATCATCCGTTTTGACACCTGTGCTAAGGCAGAACTGGTGAGAAACCGCCACGCACATGGAGCCAAAACCTTTGCTGATGATAGTTAGAAGCGATTTTAAGGAATTTCTGTTAATAATGCACTTAATACTTGACTATTCCTGTCTTTTAAATTATTATGAATCATGTTAGTTTATTTTGAACCTGTTTTGATCAATTCTGCACTTGTTTTGACCCTGTTTTGAGCACTTGTTTTTTAGCATGATCTCGACATGATCACACGCGACGGACGCCGACGACAGCCCACGCCGCTAAAGAGCTTTGCACTTAAAAAGACACCTAGATATTTAAATTCCTTGCTTATGTTTAAAGTAAAATCATGAATTCTATGCCTATACGGATGATTAGCTCGTTTTCTTGTGAAGGTGACGTGCCCATCACGTGTGCTTAAGACAGTGCGTATTTTATATGATGCCTGCAGTGTTTGTGAAGTAACTTCTGCAGAAGCCACACATTTCACTGTGCTGTTGGAGTGCTCTTAAAGCTACTGAAGAAGGTGCTTGACTAAATAAAATAAAATAAAAAATTATGACAGTTACTAATTATGATGCCAAAAATTACAAAACTGAAGAGTGGTATGTTTTTTTTTTAATGTGATATGTTGATGTCACCATTTGCTATTGCAATGTAGTTTTTGTATGAGCATTTCATCTATCAGTGAAAGTCAGCTGGCATTGTTTGCTTTCTGAAATGATATAATGATATGCCGTAGTAGTAATTAGCTATACTGGAGGAACCTTGCAAATAACAGAGGGCCAGTAATCGCAGATGGTTGAGATGGCAATGCCGCTTTCAATCATTCTCTTAATAAAGTTTATTGTTTGCTCTGGAGGAATAGCATTGATCATTAATTAAATATTAGCTATGCACACATATTGGTCTGTAAGATCAAAATAGCACGGGCCTGGAGGTATACTTCTAACTGCCCTTTTATACTGGCATAGCAATGCGCGAAATTGACTGTGTGCTGTGAGCAAGAAATATAAATTGAGTGACTTGACATGCAAAAAGAAGAGCTTGCGCAATGGGTAGCATAAGAAATTTTGGACGGAACGTACGAGTCGGTACTGTAGCTCCTCTTGTATGCTGGTAATAAAAATTGTGGTCGGAAACAACATCGGTCTGTCCCATATACAGAAGTTGGACAGGCTATGAAATGCTGCATGATGTAAACAATATCAAAAGTGCTACATTCCACATATTCTGCAATATTGATGACTTTCGCTCCATAGCCGCCACAGATTGGCGGTGCACATAGGAAGTGCCACCGTGCGAAAGACTCTGGAAACTGTAGTACCTGTGGCACCCACCTCCTTCCTGGAACTGATGAATGACAACATCAAGGCTATCAAGATCAGGAAGGAAGCAAAGGTTGACGAAGGCAATAGTGATGAAGATCAAGCTTGTAGACAAACCTAGAATTTTGACGAGGCAATATCGACGCTCTCTAACTGTACATTGGGTCACTACTGTATTTCGCTGCTGAGCATGCTGCAAACCTCATTGCCACAGCATCGGCTGCAGCAGCACGTTGTGCCAAATGAAGTGTGCAGAAGAAAACTATAGTGACTTAAATTACTAAGCATTTCTTTTTATGCTAAACAGCGCCTTTCTGTTGCTGAATAGGCTTAGCCTGCTCTATTTGAGCAGTACGATGTGCAGCCTTTACAACGAAGAGACTTGTATAAAGAAGAATTTTCGAGGTCCCAAGTCCTTCGCGATAGAGGCGCTCTACTGTATTTATGAGATGGTTGCAAAAAAAAAAAAAAGAGACAGGCTTGATTTCAATGCCCTTCTGTATTCTGGCATGCTAATCACATTTTCTTGAATTGGCCCTTTGGAAACCGTGACAGTGAGCTATATTTTCTGTTTTGTAGGTGATGTTCCACTTGACATAGAGATAAGGGAGAGCTCTGACAATGGCCAGCCAATTGTGGTGTCTAATGCGAACTCTCCTCAGGCAAGTGGAGTGACATTTGTGCCTTGAACACATTTTAAAGTTCTAGAGCGGAATGAAAAGCCATTATTTGGCTGTTCTTTTTTAGCCATAGCTTGAAAGCTTTGCAACTTTCCCCCAATAGCAGAGGAACTGCCAAAGATGTCTCACATCTCAGAAGTGGCAGAGACCAAATGTTATACATTCACTCCAAAGTGCTTTAAGACCGAGAATGTTTCTTCAGGGCTTTCTTCTTTCTTCTTTTTTCCCCTTTTGTTTTACTGTTACGGCATAACAGTTTATTGCCTCAACAGGTTAGACAGCCAATATAGGGTAATGCATCAGTGTGTTGAAGAAGAGTGCCACGATTGGACAGTTGTGCATGTTTCTTGTGAATATACAGCCTCAGGAAGACCATGAGAGATTAGTGTGATGTGATCAGCATGCACATTCTCTCTCTCTTTTTTTTTTTTGACAGCCTTCTACACATCACACTTGTGGCCCCTCCCCTTCATTACCCTCACAGTCATCTTTATGGTCATCAATATCATCGAGAGGTTCCTCATAGATTCACAAGTGCCATGAAAACATTTATAGTACTGGTGTTGCGGCTCAAAGTGGCATTTGGGCAAGGAATCCACCAAGCCCATTGATGAGTTCGTCTGGTAGTAGGAATGAAGGAAAAAACCCATCGCGGTTGCTCAATGGCTATGGTGTTAGGCTGGTGAGCACGAGGTCGCGGGATCAAATCCCGGTCACGGCGGCCGCATTTCGATGGGGGCGAAATGCGAAGACACCCGTGTACTTAGATTTAGGTGCACATTAAAGAACCGCAGGTGGTCCAAATTATTCCGGAGCCCTCCACTACGGCGTGCCTCATAATCAGAACTGGTTTTGGCACGTAAAACCCCAGAAAGAAGAAGTTTGATCAGCGAGTGATGAATGTTAGTGCATGGTTATTTCGAATATTCCTTGACCTGGAATTTTTATTACCGTATGCTATTTCCTTCCTGAAGTTGATTGGTACCATGGTATATTCAGTAACACAGCACATGACAGCAGCAGAATCTAGAAATTAAGTTCCTAACTAATACTCCCTCTGGTGGATCAGTGGCTATGGTGTTTTGCTGCTGAGCGCAAAGTCATGAGTTCAATTCCTGGCCATGGCGGCCAAATTCTAACAGTGCTGGAATGGCAATATGCTCATGTAATGTGATTTTGGTGCATGTAGGATAACTTAAGGTCCAAATTATTCCGGAAACCCCGATGGCATCCCTAGCAGCCAAACTGTGGCTTTGGGACATCCACGGGGAGCTGTGTCAGGCATTGTCTTCACGGAAATCACAACTAACCTGTAAACGGACAACTGCTACTCAGCTCGTCATTGCAGACGGCTCCATGGTGATCCCCATCTATGGATGCTTCCAAAGTAGATGGTAGATGCCCGCCATCTACTTTAGACAGGCCCTGGGATAAAGACAGTCCGCAAAAGGGTCCTTAAAGGTGTGATGTTAAGAACTGATCAACCTAAAGACTATGAGAGATGGATCATGGACAACGCAATATACTATAATTCGTTTTGTTGTGTTTGCATGAAACTGGCCTTCATGCTTACATTTAATTTCATCCTAAAGTTATGCCGTGTGGCAACCCAAGCGAATAAAAAAAATTATTACTTCTACACTATAGATGTTGAAAATATATATATATCAGTTTGGAATAGTTGTTAAATATATCACATTTTCCTTTAGGGTCATCTAGACGGATTCTGGATATTTACTGAATATCCCTAGTACAGGACTTGCCAAATGTCTCTGTTTTGATTGTTGCACAAAGCATGAGATATTTACAAATTCGGTCCTGAAGTGGACCTTCCTGTGTACTCATTTAATGTGAAATTTGCAATTAAAGTGCTTTTAAGCATTGTCTCAGATACAAGCACACACATGCCATGGTGTCCAGTCTAGATGGTGTTCTTCCACCATTCATCTTCAACTGTCATAATGACATCTTAACTTCAGCACGAGGTCAAAGCCTGGAGCTGATATGTGGCACCAGCTTTTCCACTTTGTAGGAATGTTTATTTACTTTATAGTAGCTATGTTTTTAACATTTAGTGTTCCTTATCAAAGGAGAAAAGTAAAGTTAATCATGAAGAGAACTATGCGAACCATTTTAAAGCTTGTTCATATGTGTCTGTTTGTTGTCTGTCTGCCTTTATGGCTAAAATTTTTTGTATTTCACTATCTTGTTCAACTCATATTTGCTGCTGTTCAATCATGTGCCTTACGTAGCCATCATTAACACAATCTTTTTTCTTTTTTTTGCAGGCGCAAGCCTACAAGGACATGGCCCAAAAAATTATCCAGAAGTTACCAGTTTGAGTCACCCTTAACTAGCAATGCTTTGAGCATGTAATTATAATGGGCCAACAAATACAAATGTGTCATGCTTGTAGAAGGCATTAGAGGGCACTCAGAATTGATAGCATATTTTAGACAGGTTAGCCGCAACTGGAGCAATATTTCTGCTTTTGCAGCTGCATGATTTTGCCAAGCTGTATGGCACCTTAATTGGTGTCAGTGTGCCAATACTAGTGAATAATGCTGTATGTTAATGTGGTGGGGCTTGCGGTAAATTATTAGTAGCAAAGCTCCATCGAGAACAAGAAAAAAAAAAAGATCATTGTGGCTAATACAGTACTTTGTCAGATAAACAGGTTGAGACAGGGCCCGCCATTTAGTTTTCTCCAATAAAGCCTTCAAGAACTTTACCGGGGAACGTTTTTTTGAAGCTTCAAACAACAATTTTACAAAATTAGTGAATATTAGATTACTATATCCTGCTCTGCATTGTGAAAGTAAATTCTATTGATTGACTGATGGGGTTTAATGTTCCTGCAAAATAACACGGGAGTTATGCAAGATACGCTGCGGTAGAGGGTTCTGTATTTATTTTGACCAGCTTAGTTCTTTATGTGCATCTGATGCTTGGTATGTGGATGTTATTGCCTTCCGTCTCCCTTAAAAGGCAGCTTCTGCAGCTAGGAATTGAACCTGTGACGTCATGCTCAGCAGCAAAAAGCCATAGTCACTAAGCAACTGCAGCGGGGTAGTGACAACTAAAAAGCTAATCCAATTTCACTCTTCAGTCATATATTTCTTACAGTTGTTTTTACTGTAAATAGCTGCAAGGATGATGGAATTGGTACACAGGTGACACCATGTCTTCAGGAAAGACTATAAGATTCATTTCTATAATAATGTCCTTGTTTGTGTGTACGTATATATATAATTATTTATTGACGGCTGTCATCGTCAGTCTTTGAAACACTGCATGGAGACATGAACAGCAGTTGGATTTCATGAGCCCTTTTTTTTTAATGTCTTGTTCATTTTTTTTTAAATATACTTTGAAATTCACCAATTTACCAGTTGTTTCGGGGATGAATTCAATATATTCCTTAAGAGAGTGCAATAGAAATAAAAATTGGCTTATTCAGTAACATGCCAGTGAACATCGTAAGTAAGGTATAACCAGTGGCAAACTCAATAGTTATGCGATGTACTAATTAACCTTCAAATTATAAAGTTTAGAATACTCGTAATGCTAGAATTGAAGACAACCATTTAATGGGTATCCACAAACTAGGAACCTTGACATGGGCAGTGGCTGTGAGAGGTCTGTCCCTGAAATGCCGGGCAAATGCATAAGTGTCGTGTGTTGTGTTTAGAAGAACTGTAAAGATATTCTTCATTTCCTTCCAACCCATGTTCATGGACCATGTTCCATGGACTTTGTGCTAGTTTCTTGATAGGTGCGAATTAAAAAAAAGAAAAGAAAAAAATAACCTGTTTATACTTCATCTTCCCCCAATGATTTTCTAATATAACCTAAGCATGAGCAAAATGCTGGGGATACTCTACAGTAGGTGCTACTAGCAAATGCTACTGGAGCTGTGTGACGCCTTGTGTTTGGCCTCGCTTCAGTGTGTACTGAAGCGAAGCCAAGCACCAGGCTCACATACAGTCAAGCCCAAATACAATGAACGCAGATGAAGCAAATTACACTCTATATAGAACACGCAAAACAATTAGTGACCAATGCTCATGTAAAATAACTCTCTCACTACAAACTAGACATTGGATATATTGAACTCGAGGTGTCTGCTGCCATTGCCATAAAGCTATAAAAGAAAGTAGACTGGAACAGGTCTACTCAAGCTCGCGCATCAACAATGCCATTCATAGTGATGCTGAGAAGCAGTTCAATGCACAGGCAAAAATGACTGCCTCTGCGCATAGTTGTCTTCAATAACTGTATTTTTCTTTAGTTTAGTTTTCTCCATCGCAGATAACAAATCTGTATATAGCGAATGCATCACAGAAGTTCATTTAATCTCATTATAGGTGTGTTTGAGTATACCACCGGACGTTTCGAACTATTTCTTGCGCACAACCTGGTTCATTATAAGTGAGTTCGACTGTATCATCATCATCAGCCTATATTTATGTCCACTGCAGGATGAAGGCTTCTCCCTGCGGTCTCCAATTACCCCCGTCTTGCGCTAGCTTATTCCAGCATGCACCTACAAATTTCCTAACTTCATTACCCCACCTAGTTTTCCACCGTCCTCGACTGCACTTCCCTTCTCTTGGTATCCATTCTGTAACTCTTATGGTCCACCGGTTATCTATACTTCGCATTACATGGCCTGCCCAGCTCCATTTCTTTCTCTTAATGTCAGCTAGAATATCAGCTATCCCCGT
The DNA here is from genome assembly GCF_013339745.2 of Dermacentor silvarum. Taxonomy (NCBI): domain Eukaryota; kingdom Metazoa; phylum Arthropoda; class Arachnida; order Ixodida; family Ixodidae; genus Dermacentor; species Dermacentor silvarum. The sequence goes on from NW_023606575.1 coordinate 7,185, forward strand.
TTGCTCTCTGATCCACACTGCTCTCTTCCTGTCTCTGAACGTTAGGCCTAACATTTCTCGTTCCATAGGTCGAAATTTAGTTGTGGTGTTGCAGTTGTGCACGAGTCTACAACGGACACGTAGCCGCGAGAGTTACCCACGTTTGATGATCGAAAAACGGCCTTCGCTCGTTTCGCTCTTTCCTTGGCTACTCTCCTCGTCGGCTGGTCTCTCCTCCTCGCCGAGTGCTGCTCCAAATGTCACGTGACATGCGTCATCGCCAACGCGCTTCTCAAAACACCTCCCACTTCCGTTTAAGGCACGTCCACGCTAGCAGCAAATATACCGACGGCTAACCGGCCTCCCGTGCCCTAGAACGTATGCCGCGCGAGAGGTGTAAAAGTAGACGTAGTTAAGCCGGCGCACCGCCCGCAACACGATCAACGGGCCTACTCGATGACTGCGAAGCTGCATGCCTCCGCCACCGGCGACGAAAACATCGGCTCCAGCTTCTGTTCCAAGCAAAATAATTTTCCCTAGATAAAGTGATGCGTAAATTGTACATTTTACGAAGAACGATATCCACTGTCAAACATTAAACGTGGAACTTGACACAGGCGTAAAGTTTTCATTTTTCCGGGGGGGGGGGGGGGGGGGGCGACCAGCATTCCAAACCTACTCATGTATATGTGTGTACATATATATATATATATATATATATATTGAAGCTGCACAATTTAGTTTTCCGGGCGGTGATCGGAGGACGAAGTAGCCGGTCGAAGAGGGGAAGAGGAGCGCCGCATCGGTGATGGAGAGCGACGGCGCGAGAAACGCAATGAACCGGCAGCGTTGAATTCCTGGGGAGATGGGGAACGTCGCGGATAATAATCGTAGTAAGAACGCCGCCGTTGTGGGATCGGGCCAGAAAACTCATCCCTCTCAAACCCGTCATAGCCACGCCTTTCATCTTGCTGACGGCGTCGGCAAAACCTTGAAATGTGGCCACGGATGCCGCAATAGTAGCAAACAGGTCGAGGTGGGCTCCATGCGTTGTAAGATTCATGAGGTGGTGGTCGCGCAGTGATGGGATTCAGGGACCCGTGCATTGCAGGCGGCTGCTGTGGTGGCTGCTGCAAGGGTGGCACCAGGGAGGCAACCTGAGCATAAGTTGGCGTAGGTGCCTGCTGTGGTGGCTGCCGGGAGGGTGGCACTATAGAGGCAACCTGGGCGTAAGTGGGCGTAGGGATGGGTTGCGGGCTCGAGACTTGTGGACAGGTCACGGCAGCTATCTCTTCCCTCACGATATGGCGGAGGCCGGCACCAGGAGTAGACATATGGACCTCAGTAGGGGTAGACGATGCGTGGGCGTGCAGTTCCTCACGGATGATGGAGCGAATGAGGGCACGTAGTTCGCTGTCGTTGAACGCCTTGAAATCAGAAGTGTCAGGGTGTAAGCGAAGCATATTAAGCTCATCTAGGCGCTGACACGTACTGATGATGTCAGCGATGGTAGTGGGGTTCAGCACGACAAGAGCATTAAATGCCAGAGTCCCAATACCCTTGAGCAGGTGGCGTACACGGTCACTCTCTGGCATCGAGGTGTTCACGCGGCGGCAGAGGGTGAGCACGTCCTCTATGTACGAAGTGTACGACTCGCCCGAGCGCTGGATACGCTCAGCAAGCTTCTTCTGGGCAATATCTGAGCGGACAGAAGAGTTCGCGAAAATCTGGCGTAGGTGGTGCTTAAACGTGCTCCAGTTGACGAAATCGAGCTCGTGGTTATAAAACCAAGTTCTTGCGACGCCGGTGAGGTAGAAGGCGACGTGCCTAAGTTTTTCAGATTCGTTCCAGTGGTTAAAGTCACTCACGCGCTCGTACAGCTCCAACCAGTCTTCAACGTCTTCACCGGGAAGTCCAGCAAACACCGGTGGATCCTTCTGAGGGGTGGTGACCGTCCAAGCAGGGGTTCCCGCCGGAGCAGGCAAGGTGGATGTCGCGGTAGTGGCCTGCTGGTCTTGAGACATGGTCGAGTGTAGTTGGTAGAGGCGGCGACCCGAGCGGAGCTCCAGGGATGTAGCGTAAGTGAAGCTGGAGAGAGACCGGCAGCGAGAGGGCGAAGGAACCGGACAGCAGACTCCACCACTTGTGAGACAAGGTTTAGGCAGTCAGACTCTCATTTATTCTCCCGAGGGAGAGCCCCGCTACCAGGCCCCAAAACGGTGATGATGAGAATGTACAGATGAGAATATGAAGCGTATGAATAATGCTCACAATATATATACTCTCTGAGAAAAAATTTCAAATCCGCTTAACATCTCAAGTGCTTTAGAAATTCACAAAGAGAATATGAATTATTATCGCACTACGAATTCAATTATTTAATGAACAACTCACCCTACCTTTCTTTATTTGCCAAACTAGGCTTTGGCCACACACTTCCTTTGCTCAATATTACTTCAGCACTGCCAAAAAGCCTTTGAGAGATTTACACCTAACGTCAACCCTCCCGCTGCAGGATTCTGCCCATCGTCCAACTCGTCTGACTCGCAGACGTTAAACATACATGACGCGGCAGCGAGGAGCCACAGTGTTGGAGGAAAGCGAAGATGTTCGCATAGTGTGGCGCTGTTGTCAAACACCAACTCAAAGAGCGAGAGAAATTACGCTTCAGCCTAGGCATTCAATGACGCATTCTTAACGTTATTTCATTTCGCACCGTTCCGCAAGCAGGCCCGAAGTATCATGTCGTAAAATATTCTTCTCACGTACCTTCACTACGAGCAAGGCTGTCTTTCTTCAGGAAGATGTCAAGCCCGGTGGCCAAGAGCACCAAGAAGAGGAGCACCGCTATGAAAGACCTGCACGTCGCGCATTTTGAGGGCAGCCCATGAGCGCATGTTTGCGTTCACGAACAGTGAGTCATCAGGCACCACAGTCACGAGTTAGTCATGCGTAAGCACTCAAAGCACAGTATTACTTCTAACCTGTACCCTAGCACGTGATTGCTTCTATTTTGCCAAGAGAGGCTACGAGGCAGGAAACCGGGTCACCGTTTCGGTAAGCCAGTGAGTCCGTCACTCTCGAAGGTGTTTGCATGTGGTGGCGCTGATGTCCCACACGACGGGGCAGTTATGAAGCCAGGCAGTTGCGAAGAGCGATACTACGCTTCGATAACTATATAGGCTGCCTGGGAGAGCTACGCTAAGCTTAACTAGTTCGCAGTGACGTCAGCGCCAAATGTGGCCTCGTCCAAGGAACTTGTCTGATTCGCGCGCTCCTATATAGGCGGCAGTAGTACAACGGCTATGCCTCTACGTGAGAGACGGAATTTGGTGGGACCCGGGGAAGCAGATGCGGGCCCTAAACGTCGGATTAGTGATGCCGAGAAAGCCATAGTGTGCAGTGCTTCTGAGAGGACTCGGATGAGGACGTAACAAAAGGGAACTCGCGCGTCATCGAGGCCAGCATTTTTTGGTTTACAGCCATGAGAATAAAGAAAAATGAAAACAGCTTTTAGAAATGGCTTGACCAAGCCAACTCCTCAGACTCATGTTGGGCAAACATTTCATCTTATTCATATCATATAACGCAACAAGCCCAAGAGAGCGCGTGCTACGCAAGCCATCTATTTTCTTGCTTTGTGCTTAGTTTCCTTAGCGTGCACTTATATTTATATGTATTTTTTATTATGCGTCAGCATTTTGTTCTCTCTAGTGCTAGATAAGAAACTGCTGAGATCACCAAAGCGCACGCATGCGCACTCCGAAGTACACGAAGGTCTCGCCTGCTTGACACAAGGAAATTTTTTCTTTTTTTTTTTTTTCTGCAGACCTTCCTCCTGTATGAGTCACTTCATGGCACTGGCAAGAAACCGAATTACAGCTCGTGTTTTCTTACTATTAAGAACGGGTGATACACCTTTCTGCCTCAGCTGTCATAAGGTAGAGAGAAAGAGAAAGAATTATTGAGAACTTATATGGTCGAAGTTATGCAAGAACAGAAGCTCAGAATTACATAACTAACATAAAAACTAATACGACATACTGATGGAATTTGCAGTCACAAAAATATAATGTGACTACACAACCGTTGATACACTCACCTAGAATGTGCAATACAGAGCCGTGTAAGGGTAAAATATCAGCAGTTGTGAAGACTTGTTATATAGTGGAACAAGTCCAGAATATAGCCCAGGACGGGAATGAAGGAAGTAGGGTTTTTTTTTTCTTTTCTTTCTTTTTTTTTAATTCGACGTCTCGAAGGAAGTTTGGCGTATCGCACGACTGGCAGGTGCTTTACCATGCGCAGCAAAATGTCGGCAAAGAAGCAGGCCAAATGAACATGACAGCTCAGAATTCGCTGTAAGCCCTACAGCATGCGCGAGCTCAGGTTACGCTTTATGTGTAACCTGAGCATATGCAGGTTAAGAGACAAGAGTATACGGCTCTACGCCGACGCCAATGGCTGGCTGTGTGTGTCTCGCAGTTATGAGAGCATTGACCAGACGATCGGCACAACCAAAATCTCGGCTGGTTTTGGCTACAACTCCTTAATAAAGCGTAGACCTTAGCGACAGATGGAGAAAGAAAAATTACTACAACCTTCTTCAAGACTGAGAAGAAGAACAGCCTCGCGGGAGCAGTTCGTATGGGCGTAAGTGCTCTCAAGGACGGCCGGTTGCGCACACGAGGCTCTTGGGCATCGACCCCGGCAGTGCGAGCCAACGTTCTCGGTCACGGCCACGTTGGCGGGCTGCCTGTTTCTTGGCAATGCCGCGATTTGGCAACGGTTTGTCGACTCCCGAATGTGTGTCATGAACAGACACCAAGTGAAAGATCTACATCAGAAACTACTTAAGCTGCGACGAGTGCACGACGCGAAGCAGGAAGAACAGTTGCGATATGCAAATTGACAACAAAGTTAGGAAGACATAATCACTCTTAATCGCACCGGAGGGGACTCCTTACGATGACCTAGATCTTTTATAGAACTAACTTAGATCGTTCCTGGTGGGTCGGGCGCCTCTCACCATTGTGTATTTACGTATGGGCTGGTTAAGTTTTCATGTAGTTCTCATTATAACTGAAATAGGTTAACCCGGAATATATCAAGGGGAGCGTAGTGCCCGGATGGAGCTGTATAACAGACTCAAAGCGCGGGTGAATCCTGAGGAAGGGGTGGGTAAGGGGATCGAGGGCCTGGCCTTGCACTTCCGCCCCCCCCCCCCCCCCCTTTCGTTCCTTGAGACATTCCAGCTGACAGTATTGAGCGTAAAGCGCCCCATAAATAGAAAGTTTTTTGAGATTCTATCTGCGCCATTTACTCCTTCAAGTCATTAAAAAGGAACTCATGTTCAAAGATATGTTTACCAGTGCTAAAAAACAACGCTATAAGTGGCACTGTGCTTTTATATATATATATTTTTTAATCCGTGTCCTCGTATTTCCTGGTTCGAAAACCTTTAATATCTTTCACGCGTTAGATCGCCCAAAAGCTGGTTTCATTTAGGTCACACGAAGCTACAGTTTTTTTTTATTACTTTTTTTGTACACCCCCTTTCCCTTTTGTGCATGTTCCTACACGTGCGCGAGCCTCAATGTTCCAAGCAGTGTACCCGGCGGAATACGTGTGTGAGTGATTCTTAGAAGATATGAGAAGAGAAAAGTACAGCGCCGTAACTGCCTCTCGGGGGAGGGCACCTCAACAGCGCTGTACAGGGAAGGGGGTGAGGGAGATATAACCGGCGGAATACGCTTTGAGCCCTTTGCGTGCAGGCGTGGTGTTTACAACGCTAGAAGAAAAAAAAAAAAAAAAGGGGGGGGGGGGGGAACCCGAAGGCCAGACGCAGTAGGTGCTTAGAATATTCTCCTTTTGAATCTAACTCTGTAGCGTTATGGAACTTATTTTATTGGTAACGAGGAGGGTGAACAACGGGCCGGTTTTGTGTAATCTGCCCATCGGCCTCTGTACAAACAAGTCAATCGCGGTCGACACCTGCTAATGTTCGGACAAAGAGAACAGGGGGGAAAACGTGAGGAGCGGTCAGCACATCCCCCATTTTTCCTGCCCGTCTCTCATCCTGGAAAGGTCGTTATTCATAAATTGCGCCAAGTATGTCGCTTTAGTCCGAGTTCTCTTTGTCTTTTGAGTCCTTTCAAAAATGCCACCGACTCTCGTCGGAAAATCCAAGCATCGCAGCAAATGACGAATGCTAACTACTTGGCGGGGGAGACAGACTTGTGCGCGTCATGCGGCTTATAAGTCGACGGTATAGTTGCTGTGTCGCTGCACAAGAAATACGTGTAGGGAGCACGAAGCCTCAATTTCTGCGGGTTGTACTTGACGTTTCTTGCATCTATAGTGTCTCGCTGAATAATATATGCACTGCCTACTAAGAATCTGTCCAGGTTACTTCCAAAGGTGCCACCCTTGTTTAAACTATGGGGCAACGGAAATGGGAAACGTTCATTGTAACAGCATGGAACAATTATCGAACTGTGCGCATCGCGAGGACCTAAATCTCTATGGCCATGTAAAGAACTTGCTAGATCTGTAAAAACAGTACTTACACCATGCCAATTCGGACAGAGTTCCAGTTCCTGTCTTCGTTCAGTATAGAGTCGCAACCTGAAATGTGGTACTTGAAGCCATAGGGGTCGAGTGCTATGGAAAACAAACAAAAAAGAATGTGAAGCAACGTAACCATCAATACAGATCGAAATAAAGACAAAGTCGACGTTCTTTTTGTCGATCAAACACATGCAGCTTGCATACACATTATTTGCAATCAACAGCGAACGATGTCCATTTCTTTCTTTTCAGCGGTAAAAGTAGCAGACTCACATTAGTGGGTCACGCGTCCTCCATTGTTGCGCATATGTATTGAGAAAGACAGCGAAGGCGAGGGGGGGGGGGGGGGGAGGGATTGTGTCGGCGCAGGAACTCCTGGATTATTTGTAGTCTATATATTATCCCCACTACAACAGGTGACTCATTCATGTTCATGTTTCTTCTACTTTTTTTTTTCATTCCTTCATTAGCCTTCGCGCAGTGTCGCGCAGCAAACAGGCGTTCTTGCGGATGATCTCCCTTTCTTCACATTATCTCTCATCGGTGTATTCATCCGTTCCTCGTACAAACTCGCCATAAGAAACTTAGTCGCTGTCTTTCACTCCCATGAATGTTGCTAGCTCATTGCATCTAGCTGAAGACTGGGGACGCACAAGCGTCCCTAGGCTCGAAATGCCAAGTAGGAGAGCAAAGTGTTCCACTTACTAAGGCCAACCATGCGCCGTACGTCTGCCACCGTGCAAAGTTGTGGCAAGCAGATGCCCAACCTCTGACCCTTGAAGTAACTTCGTTCGTCGGACGAGAAAAAGTCTGGTGATCGTCGACCCTGCAATGAAATGCAGCACAAGCTTAGTCATGTTCACCGCTTCCCTGGAGGCCAGCAGGTAAGAGCCATGTCTTATATTATACAGTGCATTTTCTCTAATAATTAGATGCTAGTCTTACCAAATACCGGCTTTGCTGATCTGTTCGTTTCGTTTGTCTCACGCATTAAGAACCATTAAATGGAGACAACAATGAGTCTGCACAGCAGCGGATAGGACAACAATGAAAATAAGATGCCTGTACAATCACTTTCGCTGGTATTGTATATCAGTTTCTTTGTCGCGTTGGATCGAGTGAATGAAAGTTATCCGTGTAAAGCAGGCGCGATCCAAGCACTTTGTTAAGGTGCCAGCCCCTTACGAGAAGCTTTCCTGGGCACTTGAATCCGAAAGTGCAGGAAGTTAGAACAAAACCGACCAAAGAAAGACCAATGCGAAGCGGTTATACTTGCCGGCCTACAAGATCAGACGACATAGCAAGCACTGCTGCCCCTATGGGTTGACGGCGATCGCATATGAGTAAAAGAAAAACCTGCCGAAAGCTTGCAGTCGCCGATTCTTTGTCACGCCGCACAAAGTATTGATATTATTTGTTTGTTGGACTATTCTGGTGTAATATCTTCCTTTGATCTCGTGGCCGGGCAATGCGTACCTGTCAGTTAAACGGCAGTTACTACGGACATGAAAGGCAAGCGCAGCAACACCATTCGGAATAGCTTTGCATTCACGTTCGCACCTGCCAGGGACACGCGCTCTCTCGATAGTCAAATTGAGAGAAATAAAGCATAAGAAAGCAGTAATGATAACCACAATAAATGTATGGCTGGCTACAACGTACGGGAAAAGGGAAATGTAGAAATCGTTGTCATTATGCCTACGAAGTGCGCCATGACGGCTGAATAATTCGCAAGTGAAAACGTCCTGCTACGAGGAGGTATAGCTGAACACGAAGCGTGGTAAAATGCATAGAGTAGCCGGGAACTGCTGGAGACAGCATATATTTTTTATTGATATGAATTTATGGGAGACGTTCGCCGTTCGTCGTGCCGGCTACGATACAGCAATTACCCTGCGCGACAGAGCGGAGACGTCTTGAAGTTTTTTTTATTTTTTTTATTAATTTTCTAGCTGACACATTATAAACGCTCGCTGCAAAACACGCTTAATATCAAAGTTTAAATAAATGTCCTGAACCTAACTCGCGCTCCACACAGTTAACATCCTAAACCACAAGTGTTACTTGGCATGTCTCCCTTTCTACCGTAGCAGAACTGTGGAGAAGAGACCACGCTCTCTCTGCCTTTGATTAGTTTTGCGCAGACGTGCGGAGAGTGAACTTGTCAAGCAGCGGGGTTTTTTTTTCTTTTTCTTTTTTTTTTCTATGACATTTCAGCGTAAGAATAAGTGGTGCATTCGGTGCAGCCGCTCTGAGGGGGAAATCGGTAATTCAGTGCGAGACGAAAGGCGCATTTGTTCGGGCCATGTCGACTACGAATTCCTCAAACCGGAAGTATTGGACGCCTCGATCGCCACGGCGCGTATTAACCCGCCTGTACAGCATTCCAGCGTTTTCATTTCCGTTAGAACGTCTGTTTATTGGTGCCGTTGTAAGTAGGTGCAGAACGCAGGTCCCGCTGCTACCTTGCAGCAAGTGGCTTCGATTAAGCGCTCACGTGCTTGCACCGCGTGCGAATTCTCACCATGAAATAACCGTCCTTCTGCATCCTCTGCGCCGACTTGCGAGCGAAGCCGAGTGGGAGAGTCATGAAGAGCGAGCAGTACTGGCCGAAGATGGCTGCGTCTCCGTTGGAAGGCTGATGGTGCACGGCCAGGCACTCCTCGTAGTCCCCGTACGATCCCGTCGCTCCGTTCAAGGTGCCAGGAGCAGGTCGGGCGTTCGAGTCCAGCACTGAAATGTGGACACTCGTTTTTTAGCGAATGCAAAAGGCGCGAGTACTGCCGTCGGACGCGAGCCACTGCCAGCGCTACTTATAATGTTGACCCCGTTGGTACATGTTCAGCTAATAGTAATACAGGCGCACGTTACAGGAAAGGAGTAGAAAGGTTGTCACGAAGGCCAGCAGGCATCCTGTCTGCTCCTTATGTCGCGTGCAATCGTCCTTTTCACTTGCTTTTTGTCTGTAGAGACCACTATCAACACCAAGCATAACGCTTTCGTCAGAAAATAGAGCAGCACACTGTCCTCGAGGCTTCTACCAAATAATATAGGTCGTCTGCAGACCTATTTATAATCCATTTGTCCAGCATGCCATTGTGTTCCACCTGCGGTGCTGACAAGGATTAATATAACCTCAAGGAATTTATTGAGGAACGGCTTTAGCATGCGACAAAACACGCGACTTCAGCTACGCGATGTTCTTGGACCGTGGCAAAGCCCGGGAGCTAAATTGCGCCCCAGTAGAGCTCTTATAGCATTCCTACGGCATACGGATCAGTTTACAAGATTTATGCTTTCACTTTGCCTCAGTGGTACCCTATTGGAGATGCTGTTGATTTGCTCCACACTTCCTTTAGAATAACGTACTTCATATTTTGCATGTTTGCCCTTAATTCAACTTGGGGCACTATAGCAGGAGCGTTGGAGTTGATTAGTGTTGTATAATGGGAAATTAGTTATTAAAGCAATAATATTAAACTAGTTTAAAAGAGAGGGTATTCAATTCATGATACGCCTGGCACATTTAGCACATGTCACAAGGACACGAGACCTGCGTGCAGGGTTCGTTGCCTAAACATAAGATGATATCCACCTTATCGTGTCTTAGAATTACAAGCTTGTTCTACCATTTCGAGAAATTAGGTACCCGTATAACCAATGTCTCAAGCTGGTGCCAAAATTCCTGCGTAAACTATCTTATGTTTTCATTCCTTTAAATTCAGTTTACCTCAAATCATAAGCGATATTCAATATCCTCAAACTTGATTACAACCTATGCACCTGTTTCTCCAGTTAAAGCCGGCGCAGCGTTCGGAAGAAACATTTAATGGTATACCATGCTGGAGCATGCGCTCAATTAACACTGCGCCGTCCGCAGATCAAAGCTTAATTGCAGGGAAACAAACATAAATGACAAAAAATGTTCGAGTTCATTTTTCGTCTTGTTATACTTATAGAACCCGTTATTTTCGTATGTGTTTTGCAAACGTGAGCTAGATGCCAGGTATATTTCCCCTCTTTTTAGCGCTGGCGCGATTTGCCACTAACCACAGAAAAACTCTGTCTGGAAGCCGTTTTTTGATATCCGACAAGCTGTCTGCTTAGTGGCGCACTAAGTAAGTCTCGTAAGTAATAACGAGTGCTTTGCAAGTATCTTCTCACAAGCGCTATTGGGACCGCAAGACACTGAATTAAAGAAAAGACTGGATTGAAGAAACTAATTGCTTCGATTTGCCGCCTCCATCCTTCTTGCATTAGCACTTCATTTTTCTTGTACCTCTGTTTAGGTGTAACTGCATGGTCCGCTACCTGACTTTAGTTATTTATTTCTTGCTTCTTGAACTTAAATTCGTAATTTTTCTATTAATCCAGTCTTATAGAGCGCGCACACAAAAGTCTGCTGATGAGATGAAACTGGAGCTCAGGAGCTCATCATTGGAGCTCATCATCGAATAGAGGACATGTGATCTGATAAAAGGGTTAACACAGCATGGTGTTCTGCTCACGCAGAAAAACAAAAAACAAAAACAAATCAAGGCTCCTCGAATAGGTGAAAGCGAGTAGCACTTACAACCGTACGGCGGGGAATATAACGGTGCTTTATTTTATTGCAATACGCAGAAAAGGACTTCATTGTTTTGAACATCTGCCTGATTGATACGTATTCAAAACACGTGTCACGTTAAAAATCACTGATGAAGGCTCACACCTGGCACGTTCAATTTTCTTCGAGACTTCAAAAGACAGCACGAGAAGAAACTGTTTACCAAACTCAGTTGGCCTAATCTTACAAGAGTCCGATGCTACGCAAGCAATCTGTTATCGCTGTGGCATCGAGTCATGTGCCGTAACCATCATTACTCTGCATTTAGCAACGAAATGTTATAATTTCTGTGATTTCTGAGCCACTTTGCAGTGCAGTACTTAAAAAAAGGTTGTATGCGAACAAATGCGCAGCGAACGGTGACGAAGGTAAAGCTTGTTGAGTAGCACAGCAATGTTGTAAGTGTGCACACGCTTTATCCTCGCAACGGCTTTTGCTCGGTCTACTTTCCCGCGTGCTCTTGTCCACGATCTTATTCGCCACTTTAATAACGCCTCGTGTGGTATATAGCTTGCAAAGTATGTCATGGAGATAAGCTGACTTATGTCGAAATAGATAAAGCACCGGATGTTAAGGTCCACGTGATCTCGTCATATGGATGCTGAAAATTGTGCGTCATGCATGCTCAATTTCTTGTGCCTTCGCTATCCCGTTTGTGCAAGGCAGATGCGAAAGAACGAGTCGAAATGGGGGCTAAGAAAAAAAAAATTCATGGCACCTGGTCGCATTTTTTCGGCCAGTTGGAAGGGTATTTGGGCAACATCAAAGAAAAGATGCCAAAGCACTTGACATCGATGCAGATAAATGCCTCCCAAAGCGTGAAGACCTTTTCAAACGAAATTACACAGCATGCAGAGAGTGGATAGAAAAAAATGGAAAGAAGGAAATTATATACATTGCAAAACTGTGTGCCAGAGCACTTGTACTTGCGCGCCACCATGGGGCTTATCTTGATGACGACAAAATTTATCGAGGAAGTGAACATTAATCTCTCTTTATTTGCGCTTCTCTTTAAAACACTGGAGATGTTGCTGTATTTACTAAGCTTTGAACCTCCTATAGCTGTCAACTGATTCGCCGTTTACTAGAGCATGATCTAACGCCCATAGCAGTATGCTACTTCACATGCACTCAGTAAGGGCATGCATGAATGCTTCTCAGACTTCATCTTTTTTCCTGAGCAGCTTTAGAAGGATATAAATGGCGCATTGTATGTATATAAAGGTTTATTCGACACGAAAGATCGTTTAAGCCGAATGCGTGGAGATGGGATGCTTGGAAAAGTTGGTGGAGTAAGAAAGACACGATTAGTAACAAGACACAAATAAAGAAAGAACGCGGGACCCCGCTAGTCCCGTGTTCTTGTATTATTATGCTAGTAATCATATATTATTATGCAAATCGTTACCAACTAGCCCAACTTTCTGCCTTAACTACGGCGTAACTATCCGCAATGTGATATTTCCTCTTACTGTGCGCGCTCACAGCAGAGACAAGAGAGACATTTCATGCTTTTTAGCAGACATCAACGTTTTTATATGAGAGAAGGCTTGCAGTTCCTTACTTCTGACCCCAGTGACCAGTGGGGTAGGAGCTCTACGGATTTCACACCAGAGAGTCTCCTTTTTTTTCAGTGGTCATTGTGGTCAAGATGCACAAAGCATTTGCTCGGTGCCGCTGCGAACGACTTGATAAGAGCGGCGCTAAAATGACATATAGTAACGACGTTTGCCGACCCTTCACCAAGCTATCAAAGAGCCCTTCTTACTGCTAAACTCAAGGCGTGTTAAAGCCGGAAACCAAAATCAGAAACTTACTGAACAGTGCCCACGGAGACTTGCTTCGTAGTCCAAGCATCACCTTGAGCAGAGCGCCGGAGCATTCTTCGGTGATGTTTTCGTCCGAGAGTATGACAGACACGGCCGGTCCGATTCGTTTGGACAAGTCCTTCACGAAACCGTCGATGAAATCATCCAAGTCTAGCGTGGTCACCTCCGGCACATCAGTGTGCCCGAAGGGTGTCGTCTCGGTTGTTGACTCTGTCGTCGACTCCTCTGTGGTCAGTTCTGTGGTAGTGGTCTCAGTCGTCGTCTCTGTAGTAGTAGTCTCCGTCGTGCTCTCACGCGTCGTCTCCATGCTCGCGATGGATGTGGTGCTGCCGGTGACGGCCTCTGTGAGGCCATCTTCGGCGCACAGGAGTGGCACGAACGCGAGCAGCACCAGTAACAACTTCATGGTTCATAGGCGCGCCCGGTCATTGCTAGAGCCTTTTATTGGCGCCCTATCGTGCCGATCGCGGCTTTTGCATCTCCGGAAAAATCGCTCTCTCCTGAACCGATCTGCCACGGTCATCAGGGTGAAAGAAGAAGCGCGATAATAATCGAAGGCGAGGGGAAACTGATAAACGTAATACCTTCACAAAGGTCGCGAACCGGTTTACCCGCGGACGCCTTGACCCCGACTGACGTCAGGCCGTTTCAAGGGCGTGCGTCGCAGTCCGGCGACCGCTCGCGAGCAACGCGCCGCCCGCGCTACTCTCTGTCCACAAAGCAAGCGTCGTCGGAAAGGGGCGATCAATGCATCTGCACTGTGTAAGCTGGCACGGACGTGCCTACTACCAGAATGACGTCTGTAGGACGCGGGCTCCAAATCTTTCCCCTTTACCGGTGGTGCAATACAACCCCACCTGAGCACTGCTCAGTCGGTAGGCACACGATCCCTATCAGTGGGACTGAATGAAAAAAAGAAAAAAAAAAACTACTGTAAGACATCATACCGGCCCATCACTGAACGTTTCCTACAATACATATAAAAGGATCACTCCCCTTCACTTTTAGCAGTGCATTGGAGTTCAAATGATAGTTCACGGTGCTGATTGATAATTCTGTCAAAATGAAGATTAAGCAAGATTTAGTATGACTCGCCGCGCTAATTCGGACGCTACGGCGTTGCTTTGCCGAGCACGAGGTCGTGGGTTGGATTCCCGGCTGAGGCGGCCGCATTCCGATGGCGGTGAAATGCAAACACGCTCATGCACAGTGCACTGGGTGCACGTTAAAGAACCCAAGGTGGTCACAGTTAAACTGGAGACTCTCCACTACGGCGTTCCTCATAACCCATTGTGCAATTTCGGGACGTCAAACCACAAAAGTTCATTTTAAAGGATGTGTTTTATAGCCAAAGGTAATGTGGGACACCGAGCAGAAACAACAAAAATACAAGACATTTCAGCTCACATACGGTAGCCTTGTTGATAAAACGTGTTGTATTTTTCTTGTTTGAGGGTTGGCGTTCATTTCACCTTTGACTATTATTAGTACGGACCACACGAGCTTATGCCAAACCATTAAACTTCATTAATAGGTCTTCACCTGGTTCTGCCGATCGGTAATGTCGCCGCTTAACTTTGGGTATTTTTAGCTATTGCTTCCGGAGGTGTGAATTGTAACGATGCCTCTTCTTTAATTTTAACTGTAACGATGCCTCTTCTTTAATTTTATGCGCCATTCTTACACAATTCATCGTGAAATTCGTGGAAATTGAGCAGCGGATTCACGTGAGTCATCGACTGCTCCAAACCAAACAAGTTAAGCCTTTAATAGGTGGGAAAGTGCGAGAAAATTAGCACAAAGCAGCTGCTGTGTGTGTGAAAATTACAACTCCATAGACCCAGAGCCGAGTAGCTGCATTTGTACGGGTTGTTGATTATTTCGCTCTCTTGTGATTTTGCAACAGGCTCAGCGCGGCGGGATGTAAGGTAGCAAACAAAAAAACAACAACAATTAACTCACGGCTGATTGGGAAGCCAAAAGGGCAATGCTGAGGCAAGCGCGCTGCGAAACAAACTAATTCGCCGAAGGACAAGCTGCTCCCCAAAGAGCCGATAAAATCGCGCCCGTGGGCGTAGAAGAGCGAAAGCGCGCAGTCGTGCTGACGTCGAAATCGATAAACATCGAGCATAGTTCTTTGACATGTTGGCCGCTCGGTTGTTTCCAATGGCGTCATAACACAGAGACATTGACTTATGCGCAGGCTCCTTTGCAGCCGTAGAATGAGCGCTGCCTGGCGCTAGCGACTCTATAGTTCTCAGCCTGCGCTGGTTTTGCACTACTGAGTGTGTGTGGAGCGTCTCCATCGAAGCGGGGTGGATTGAAAGCTTCGAGAAAGGTCTTGAAGGACAAAAGTCTTCCCGTGAATTTCTGTAATTCATTTGGCTTCATTCATACTGACGAACATGTCAGAGCAGCATTTCTGCATGAGCTGTGTTTCAAATGTCAACTTTATCTAAAGTAAGTATATCGCATGCATTCAGAGCAATTTCTTTTAATATACTTGCACATCATCCCATAATGTGTACTCTAGAAACAAGTAAGGATTCGTTTCCAAGCAAAAATATTGGAGAATTACACCTCCGGTATGGGTATTGCGATGTCCGATATGCGTTTAAATAGTGTATGAGCGTTAACAAGCGTTTAAATTGCGTAGGATATTTTATAGACACCGTGGGCGCTTAGATTATTCTACGTGAGGCTTTCTTGTGTATTTTTAGCACGAGTGATTATTACCTCCTGGTGTAACAATACTAGCTCAAAATATGGTCAAGGTCTGCACAAGCGTCCAGTGTAATTCAGGAAGGTGCTACTTAGCCCATCTCAAATGATGCAAGAACATAGTATCAAATTGAGAACTGTTCTTTACATCCCGGCCACGGCGACCGCATTTCGATGGGGGCGAAATGCGAAAACACCCGTGCACTTATATTTAAATGCACGTTAAAGAACCCCAGGTGGTCCAAATTTCCGGTGTCCACCACTACGGCATGCCTCATAATCAGATCGTGGTTTTGGCATGTAAAACCCCATAATTTAATTTTTTAACTGTTGTTTACAAAGCTATTCTATAAGCGTACGTATTGCTGAAGTAAACAGATAAAATGTAGTAATAATAACGATATCAGAAAACAACCACAACAACAACAACGTACAACAACAAAAAAAAAAAAACATGTTTAAGACAGCATACAAGCTACTTTAACGTGTATGTAGCATGGTTTAGACTTATCTTGAATATCGCTCCAAACTTTAGGTTGATTGCGCTGCAGAAAAAAAAGAAAAAGAAAAGCGACTCACTGCGATAACGTTGTACAGGTTTCAAAACATGTGGAGCGCAGCTTTCTCAGTATTATGCAATAGCTTTCTCCAACTGAAAAAAATAATTATAACAAACATAAAAAAAGGCTGTGGCTATCACGAGACATGTTTGCACGAAAGATGGTTTTTAAGATTAACAAAAGGCCTACAACATATACAGGCTCGACAGAAGTTTCTCCTGGCTTTTCAAACATATAGCATCGGCACGCCGTCTACCTAATACCTTTTACAGTAACAAATAATACTGACACGTGTACTTACTCATCTTTCTCCGGTGACCGCTTTTCACCGACTACCAAATGTTAAGCCCAGACCACGTGGCCCAGACCACACGTACGCTTGCGGACGCACAAGCTCGCGTCTGCGCGCCCACGCATGCGCAGACGGTGCGGCACGGCTCGTACACGTCGAAACGCGACGCGATCTCGGTGATCAGCTCCTCTCTGATATTGCGCGCTTGGGCTGCCTCGCGTTGGCGCGCCTGGCTACGCAGCAACGGCGTGGTACATTCAACTCTCAGTGAAGCAGATTTATACAATGCAAGAAAGTGCTTCCTCTTCACTTTTTGTGCTGATCTAAGAGCTCTAAAAATATAACAATTACGCTTATAGATATCGAAGCATTTTGTAATACTGCGAACAAGAAAGTGCGAAATAGCGTCTGCCAAGGCGTCAATGAGTGAGGCCAGCGAGCGCGCGCTGTCGCGCGTATTTGTGGATGCAAACCGCCATTCCTCTCTAGGCGCAACGCGCTTCGACGCAAGCTTGCGCGCGTCCGCAAGCGTACGTGTGATCTGGGCTTTAAACGTTATCGCTCGGCGCAGGACGCGCCTGCATGTATCAGAAGTTGCTTGCATGTTAGCGATGGTTCTATCCGTTGTCTGTTGTCCCCGAGCCTTGCGAAATTGATTGTATGCGCGACGCGAATTGTGTAGTACTTTCTGGAAGACACACGAGAACCAGCGATTACGCTGGAACCTTCGATTTTCGCCGTTCGCCGACTGTGTTCGCCACAGTCGTTGTGCTTTGAGCGTAACCTGCTTTTCTGGGCACAGGTTCGCCCAATAAAGAGTTAGTTTCGTGATTCACAGTTTTTCTACTGTGTTTTTCGCCGTCACTACAACGTGTCAATACACCAGCTCACTTTTGAAAATAAAACAGAAACTAAAGACACAAACAAGAAAGACGCACGAATGTCATGCTTCAAACAACGTATTTCCCAGGATGCTTCGCAACTGATAGAAAAGCCACCACCTGGATACTCCAACGTTCTGGCCGCGAGATTGCACCCGCCAAGGATGAAAACAGATTCGTATAGTTGAATATATTTTACACAGGGTGTCGAATTGAACCTGAACACGAACCAAAAACCGTTCCCCAACAGTAATTTTGGCCGGAAATGAACCCGAACCCGATCCAATGTTCTTAGAATGTGCCTGAACCTAAACCAAACCAGAACCGAAAAAATAATAATGGTTACCGGTTCGGCACGAAACGGTTCAAGCATATTGGGTGGAAACTGGCGCTCATACATAAGCGATTCTTCGAAATAATTACTTTTCAGTGGGCACACCCCACGAGAACATCCTTTCGACTCACGAGCTGCGTTATGCGCTGTAATGGGGCTAGACGACATGTATGTACTGATAACGTTAGACGTAACGTTAGGAGAGGAGAAGAGAAGAGAGTGGCGTGGCTCAGAGAGCAAACGGTGATAGCCTATTTCTAGTTGACATGAAAAGAAAAAAAAATGAAGCTGTGCAGGCCATGTAATGCGTAGGCCAGATAGCCGGTGGACCATTCGAGTTGCAGAATAGGTGCCAATGGAAGGGAAGCGCAGTCGAGGACGGCAGAAAGTTAGGTGGGGTGATGAAATGAGGAAATTTGGAGACGCAAGTTGAAATCAGCTAGCGCAAGAAAGGGTAATTGGACATGGCTGGTAGAGGCCTTCGTCCTTCAGGGGACGTAAAAATATGCTGATGGTGATAATGATTATGGGCTGATAGTTCAGCCACTTTATTATGAACTTGGCCGTGCCTGTTGTGTTCCGCCACCGAAACGTAGTTTCAAGTGCGCCGCAGATTCACCGTTTCTGTTGAAGCTGCCACTTCGCTCGTTAAGCCAGCTCGCTACTATTGCTAGATACACCGTGAATCGCACACGGAGCGCAAAAAATACGGTATCCTCGAAAAGAGAAAATGGGAAGTGCAACTAGTTCATCAGCACGGCTTCTTGTAACAATAACACTGCGGTCACTAGTGAATGCCATCAGCTTCTCAGTAAGCTGTAACAACGGCTGTAAACAGCACGGGAAATGTGTTTGGTTGCGTACCATAGCTTACACCTCATTTGCAGCCTTGAAGAAAAGTACAATGCTTTTCGATTTCTGCTAATCATTCTCGAGGCACAATGTGCGTGATTTCGACTTTTTTTTTTGTCGGCGCATAGTCAGCGCCGAAGTGCGCCACGCCGTGCTGGCATATATATATATATATATATATATATATATTGCGCATGTCGCTAAAAACGGAGACAGAACAGTTGCTAAACTTTTGCTAAATTTTGTTTCGATGTCGCTAGAACGATCGCTAGAATTGTCGAGTAGATTTTAAATAAAGTAGGCGTTTTTGTAAAGCTCTAACGTACATATGCTAACGTGGCGTAAATCATCTACCGAAGCGCTTCACATTTGTCTACTGTCTATTCATGAGGGGGGGGGGGGGGGGAGGACAGGAAACTTAACTTTAGGGTGCAGATGGCTTTCACTTTACTGCTATATCTACATAACAGTGGAGGAGACGAGCTCTAATTTAGCATTTACCTTCAGATTGTAAGGTTACAAATTTGGGACGAATACAAAAAACACAGATGGCCTTATTTCCTTAGCACTAAGGTTAAGGCACATGGACTCCTGCATCGCTGTAAATTTTGTAGTTGTCGGTGTTCGTGAAAGAAAAACAATATTGTTTGACACATGCTTGGTTGTATATTATTAACATGGCGATGACAACTGCGAGATCTTTATGGAGATCAACGGCATGTCTACTGTTGCAGACCCCACACGCACTCCAGACCGTCCATGGTAGGTCGGACACTACCCTTCTGCCCCTTGATTCCTCTTGAAGATTCATGCAGTGTTGATTCGTCCGAAAGCCGTGAGAAACGAGCGCGGCGTATTCATATTCAGGCGAACGGCTCGGCCACTGCGATATTTGAGCTTTTCCACAGTCTATCTGGCTGATTATGGACCTGCTGCGTCCTAAACCTCATCATGCACTTTATTGCAACTACATTTGATGCTGTTACGCTTGCCAACGTTCACCAATCAAACGCATGTATTTATTTCTTTTTCTTTATTTATTTAAAACCCACAGCGCCCATTCAGGCATTACAGTGGGGGGTACAGAAGAAAAACAAGCATAAATATTATTATTTGATTCGAATACATATATACACTTGATAGGAAAGGGAAAGCGAGTATCAGGCTGGCAACTGCCACCGGAAGGGGCACCACGCCTGCCTACTCTTCAGAAGAAAGGAGACAGAAATATAGGAATTGAAAATAGGAAGAAGGGGAGTAAAGAGGAGAGAAAGACCACACACACACACACGCACGCACACACACAGTGCAGGTCTAGTACAGTATGACCGGTCACTGCCAGGTCACGCTACTAAAGAATCTTAAAATAGAACGTATTTACCGATGCTGCAGAACATGCAGCGTTAAGACCCATTAAAATCGGTTGTGTAAAATAAGCAAAACAGGAAACAAAAACATGCATTTTTAGCACAATGCGGCGCCTGTGAAGACCACCGCAATGTGCACGAAGCACAACAACGCTGTGAGCACCACACATGCGAAGAAAAAAACGCTATTGCTTCATCATGGCCATAGAGCCCGCACTGTAGAGCCAATTTCGGCCGCCTAATTGGAGTTCTTGAGTAATAACATGCGTCTTAGAACGCAATTTTTAAAGTAAATTTCCTAACTTCTAAGTCGCTAAAATGTCGCCATTTGTTCTGTCATGTCACTAACACATCGTCTGTCGCTAAACAGACAAAGTCGCTAAATCTAGCCACAAGATTCCTAAAATGGCAACACTGGTGCCCCTGCAGTTGCGTATGAAATATCGTCGTGGTGTTTAGAAACAACTGTATTTGTTCATGGTTCCGAAGCATCAAAATCCTCCCCTTCTTTTTCCTTTTTTTTTAAAGAAGGAAACTGAGCAAAATTTCACTTACTTATACAGAGTAGAAGTTTGGAGTTAGGAGTAATCTATGTAATACAATGCGAATCCGCCACTTTGTTACCAGTTCGCTCACTGCCACTCCGGTAATACTTACTCGAAGCAAAAGAAAAATTAATTAGGCTGCTGTCAAGGTATGGAAGGCTAAGCCCACCCTACGAGGACACAGATATTCTGACAAACCAACTGATACGTAAATAAAAATTTATCCGTATCTACGGAATACATTCGTAAACTGAATGTTGTTGAGCAAAACGTCGTTACTCATTCTTATCAAGGTGCCTCGGCTGCTTTCCGATAGATCATTTTCAATAACGCTATCGCGCTCGAGAATCGCGGTGATGGTGGCAACGGGAAAAGTTTATCTGGGCGGCGCGCATCGTGCTTCGAATGAGTGCACAAAGAAAAAAAGTAAGACCCAGCACGAAACCACGCGGCCACTATTCGCGTTGGCGGCATCTCAGCGATAGTATGGCCCTGATCTACGATGCATCTTCAAGGCATATGTAAATAATTTTTATAGATGATTTGTGGACATTGTGAAATATCGTCGTATTGTGAATATAAAAGTATCGTCGTAATAATGTGAAAAAGAAAATAAGGTGATTTGCTCGATATTTGATACTGTAGTTTACGTCATTTTGCTTTAATATTGTTACTTGTAATCCCTGTGCATGTGCTATACTAATACATTAGACCTAATCATGTCTTGCTTTTCGATATATTCACGACATTTTTTTTGTAAGTCTGCAATGTTATCTCGCTAAATTTAAATATGTCATTTACGAAGAAAAAGTCCTTACGATAATTCGGTTGTGACCCCGAGAATTTGCGTACAAAAAATAGTGCGCTTATATTTCTCGGTAGACTAGTACACTTAAACCTCGATATAACGAAGTCAGTAAAATCGACAATTTCCTTCGTTATATTGAAATTTCGTTGTATAGAAATTCGGCCTTTTATGCAAATAAGTTGAGTCGCCGATCGATTTTTTCACACGGAAAGGGGCAGCAACACTTTCCGCATTACGGGCAATCTAAAAAAAGCAAATTTGAATAAGAAAAGAAATCATTTTGTTGAATTTCGCAGTTGGCGACGAATGATGCGGTTTTGTGCCACGTCGACGATATCTTCACGTAGGCGGTACGAAGTAAGCGGAGTGAGCCACGCTTTTGTGTCCGCTCCGCCCCCGCGTCTCCCGCACTAGGACGGCGCTATCATGAAAAGCGCCGGCAGCGGGAGCGAATGCTTCGTCTCCCTCTCACTTCAACGGGTCTCCCAAACTCGTGATTACGCAGTCTCAAGCACTAAACGCGCGGGTTAAGACAGCTTAGATGATGCCACGCCGTCTTGGCATGCCCACTCTTTGCGCGCGCGGCAGATTACTTTAAAGCAGGGTGCGAGGCTGCGTATACACTCAGCCGCGCTTAACAGCCGCGCGCAGCCACGGCCGCGCCAGAAAACGAGACGCAGGCCAACTAACCCCCCCCCCCCCCCCCCCTCTTCCTCGCGCGCGCATGATGGTGCTATCGCGATGTCGCTCCCCTCCCCCTCTTTCCCTTTGCTCTTGCGGGAAAGGCGGTGTTCGTGAAGCCGCCATCTTTCTTGTTTCGCCCTCCCAAGCTTTTACTCGCACCAGAAGCACACAGTGCGCAGGGTGCGATAGGATCTTATCGCACTTGGACTTGTGACGGAGCATGTCGCGGCTCCACTATGGCGGTCGCTCTGGTCGCGATGCGCGCGATTTGAGAGGTGCGTTCGCAAGCAGCCGCAATAATTCAATCATTTGAGCATCTGCGTCCATGGAAGCTTCGATTTATTGTCTCGGTATTCTTTTACGGCGGCAGGGAAATTTCGTTATATTGAAATCGCGTATAAACACACTTCGTTATTCTGAAGTTCTGAATACATGGTGTTCTATAGACAGAGCTTATGAAAAGGTAAATACTTTGTTAGTGGACACGGCAGCACTGCCGTGACAATGTCACCGAACGTACCCTTACTTGACCCGCCGTGGTTGCTCATTGGCTATGGTGTTGGGCTGCCGAGCACGAGGTAGCGGGATCGAATCCCGGCCACGGCGGCCGCATTTAGATGGCGGAGAAAAGCGAAAACACCCGTGTACTTAGATTTAGGTGCACGTTGAAGAACCCCAGGTGGTCCAAATTTCTGGAGTCCCTCACTACGGCGTGCCTCATAATAAGGTCGTGGTTTTGGCACGTAACACCCCATAATTAAATTTTTAAGTACCCTTACTTGTGCAGGTTTACGCTGGCTCCTTGTTCTTCCTCTCCGGCAAAGCGGCATCGTTCCTTGTTGACGGATACTGCATGCATGCCTGACGGAATCGACGTGGCGCAATGGCTTCATGGGTACCACTCGTTCTGCGCATCTTCATTCGACGTGATTATGCCTTTTATTGCGATAGCAATTATATGGACACTCCAAAGCGGATTTCTGCCGTCGCCGTGAGGTTCCGTATGACGTCAACGGCGATGAAATCGTCGCCGCGCTCCGGACGCTGTATGGGCGAGTGAAAGGGCGCGAGGGACGCGCGCTTTCACGGGGAGCGAACGCACGTCGGTGATCAAACACGCGCCCTGCGCCATGCTCCCAGAAGGCCTGCAGAATTAAGCGTCTCTTTCCTCCTTTGCAATCACCATATATAAAGAGCAAACGCGACTTATTCCGTCGCGCGAAAGGCCGTGGGGGGACGGGAGGGGTGATGACGTTTAGCTGCAGCACCAAATGCGTATTTATATAAAAAACGTTGTGAGGCAAGAAGGCGGGTAAGATTTCCGACGCTGCTCGACGAGTTTCCCATTCTGATCTCGTCGAAAACCTCCGAGCCGCCCCCAGAGGCACCGGCAATAGTCACCAACGCCGCGCGTTCGGTGCGAACGCGGGCAAAACGCCGACGGCGTCGACAACAGTTCTGCGCGTTGCTGGTGCTGCTGCATGTCCAAGTTTATACAGCTGATAAAATTACTATCCTAACTCCGTATAGCTCTCTACTAATTTGCTATAGCAATTGATGCTTCGCCTTTCGGGTGAAACTGAGTTAAATTTTTCTTCGACACGTGGACATGGAATACGGCGCACCATCTTTGGGCACGCTGACATCACGGGACCATCGCCGGACAGCAAAGCCTGTGGCTATAAAAGGCGCATTTGCACGCTCCTGCTGCAGTGGACACGGCAGCAGTGCCGTGACAATGTCACCGAACGTACTCTTACTTGTGCAGGTTGGTGAAAGAAAATACGGCTTTCATAGCGATTATCTTTGTTTAATAGTGCTGCCGTTTCCACGTAGGTTTGTGCATTGTATATGTGACTGCTTTTCGATGGCATTCTTGTTACTCAGGCTTTCCGGAGATATTGAATCTAACGCCGGTCCTATTACTGAAAAAATGTTCGACAAAAGGATTAACACCCAGAAAGAAATTCTTGCTAAAATCTCAGTAATACAGGAAAACCAGACATCTTCTGAAGCTCGCATTCTTGAAATACAAGCCAGGCTTCTGACTATGGGAAATAAACTGCTGAGCGTTGATGAAAGTCGTAAAAAGCTTACCGACTTAGAGAACGTTGTTAGTGGTCACGAAACAGCCATGAGCAACATTTCCAGGCAGCATGATGATTTTGAAAACCGATCTCGTCGCAACAATCTCATAGTTAGAGGTGTAAAAGAGGAAGGGCGTGAAACACAGGAAACATTATCAAAGAAGGTTAAGGATGACATATTTGAAAATAAACTCAGACAGAAACTGAATTCCATCCAAAGAATTCAAAGATTAGTGAAGAAAACACCGGGCAAGGACTGACCTGTAATTATGAAGTTAACTGATTTCAGAGATAAGATGAAAATTTTGCAGAACTGTCACAAACTCATAAATAAGCATATCAGAAGATTATTCTAAAAGGGTTACTGAGATCCTTAAAAAAGCTATAGAAATTATCAGACTAAGAGAGACGTAATGGCATGAAAGTTAAATTAATCTTCGACAAGGTCAAAATTGGCGATGTTCTGTACAGTTGGGATGAAGTTATACCGGCGGAATAGTAAAGTATCATACTCCCACAGAGGCCGATCATATGTGATTCAATAAAAGCCTCAATGCATGCTTTAGGATTATAAATGTAAATGCCAGGAGTTAAGTTAATAAAGTAGCCGCCATTGAAAGTATAATCTTGGAGCATGAACCAAATATTATGGTAATAACTGAAACTTGGCTTCATCGAGACATATCGAAAGCCGAGTTAACGCCCCCCAATTATACAATAATAAGAAAAGACCGGACAGGAAGAGGTGGGGGAGTGGCAATTATGGTTAAAAGTGATTTATTGTTTTCTGTACTTGATTTTCCGAAGGACAAAGAACCAGTTTGGATTAAAATTATCGTGAACAACCGCACGGTATATGTCGGTGGTGTCTACAGAACTCCAAACTCTTCTGTAGACATGCTTATTAATAAACCTTAGAAATTTTATGGACACGAACCTCCTAAACCATGATGACTCAATACTACTTTTAGGCGATTTTAATTTGCCAGACATCCACTGGAACGCGCTCTCCTTTAATTCAACTGACACGTCAAGCTGCGAGCAACTAATAGAACATGCGTTTTGCAACAATTTAACTCAACTCGTAGAAGGTTATACCAGAGTATGTGCAACAACATGATCACTACTTGACCTAGTCTTCGTATCTTCTAAACTGTTGTCGTGTCTCTGCACATATGACCTCTGTGACGGCTTGTCAGATCATAAAATGGTTATAATAGATTTAGATATGACGCCAGATCACACGCATAGTAAACCTTCTAACATAGTTCTCAACTTTGCGGCCGCTGATGATGTCACTGTGCTGGACTACCTGGAGCGTTCATTTGACGATTTCATGTGTCTTTTTGGGGCCCGTGCTCCAGTTGACGAATTGTGGGATAGCTTTTCAAACATAGTTGACTACTGTACCAGGCACTTTATCCCGAGGCGTTCGATACGCATAAGAAAGCGGAATCCATGAGTCTCGAGAGAAGTTATACACGCCAAACGAAAATTAAAACGGAAGCGGAGGGCAAACAGGAGTATGTGTGATCCTGTTAAAAGTAGTGTCATTAGGCACATGAGTAAGGACCTGAAGCGTCTTGTCAGGGAGGCTAGGGATTAGTTTTACAATTTAAGGCTCAAAAAGTTTTTAAATGAAGCACCTAGTAAATTTTGGCGCTATGTCAATCCTTCAAAGTTTCAAATCACGGCAGGTAACAACAGTCAAGAACGAGCTGAAAGCCTTAATTTGTTTTTCTCATCAGTTGTCACTTCTGACGATAGTTTGTCGCCAATCTTCACAGAATCTCCTGGCTGTCCTCCACTTCAAGACGTATAAATCACAGAGCAGGGGGTCTTAAACTTACTTCTTCAGTTGTGTGTTAAAAAAAGCCCAGGCCCTGACGGAATTCCAAATTAATTTCTCTTTCGATATGCAGAGTGGGTTGCCAAATACCTCACAAAAATGTTTCAAACATCTATTGCCACAGGGTCTTTCCCAGCTGCATGGAAACGGGCAAAAATTATTGCGATTCATAAGAGCGGCTCCACAACCTTTGTCAATAATTTTGGCCAATTTCTCTAACATGTATGTAATTGTAACATGTAATTCCGTGTTCACGTGCACTTCGACGTTGTCGTCTTTAGCCAACACGGAATTCACCTCGGCGCGCACTCTCCTTGTCTGCTTCTTGTCTCAATCCACCGCTACTTGTCGCGCACCACACATATCACCGTCTCCTACTGCCGCACCGTGTCGCGCACTACACATCACAATGTGTTCCAAACTGCTGTAACATATTGTGTTTAAACACTTAATGGCATACCTAGACTGTAACAATATCCTACATCCTTCTCAATATGGATTCCGTAAAGGTTTATCCACAGTCACCCAGCTCATACAAACTGTTCACGATCTCGCTGAAGCTATAAACAGCCGTGAACAAACCGATATAATATTCCTGGATTGCTCAAAAGCCTTTGATAAGGTATCCCACCCAATGTTGCTGCAAAAAATTAACACTATTTTCAGGAACCCCAAATTAACAAACTGGTTTTCCTCTTACCTCAGCTTTCGCGAAGAGTTCGTCGACCTTGGAGGTTTTAAATCGACTTTTTCCCCGGTGGTCTCAGGTGTGCCTCATGGGAGCGTCTTGGGCCCTCTTTTGTTCCTGGTTTTCATAAATGATCTACCAAGATCTATCACAGTTCCAATAAGATTGTTCTCAGATGATAGTGTCATATACAACACAATCCAATCCTCAAGTGACCAAGAGAAGCTAAGCATTAACTTACAAGAAATAGAAAAATGGTGCTCCACATGGCAAATAGGTGCTAAATCCGGACGAGTCAGTAATCATGTCCGTCACTAGAAAGATAAATGTAATGAAATACCCTTACATCATTGCAGGTAGCCAAGTTAATAGAGTGCAACAGCACAAGTAGCTCGGTTTAACCTTCACTTCCGACCTACGCTGAAATACGGACATAGATAATGTGTGCTCCAAGGCTTATCGGGTAATTCGGGGTCTGAGCCGTAACATCCGCAATGCAACTCCCAATGTAAAATTACTTTCCTATATAGCATTTGTAAGACCAGTTATTGAATACGGGAAAATTGTGTGGGATCCCTACACCGCATCTAACATAGCAAAAATAGAAAAAGAGCAGAGACTGACTTCTCGTTTTATGTACAATAAATATCGCCGCATCTATTCACCGACCGAGTTATGTAAACAAGCAAATCTTGAAACTCTTAAAGGCAGAAGAAAGGTTGAAAGGATGAAGTTTCTTTTCATACTGATTCATGGCCACTTTAAGATTAATACAACACAGTACTTCGCAGTTCACCCCGGCCAACCATCTAGACATCGCCACAGTATGTGTATTCCTGTGCTACTTTCTCATAATAATTGTTATAAATACAGCTTTTTCCCTCCAGTTTTTAAAGAATGGAACCAGCTGCCTAACTTCATCGTGAGACGTGACTCTCATGATGTATTTATTGATAGCCTCACACCATTCGTACACCACAGCATACCTAGACAATTGCACAAATCCCTGCTTCAACTTGTGTATTCGGTAATTCAGCTGTTTTTTTCTCGTCCAGTACATTTGTTTGCCCATTATGTCGGATGTAGTTGTTGAGCTTATGCCCATGTATACTTATGTGCTGTTCTTCCACTCCTGTAATAGCCTGAAAAGACTGTCGTTATAATAAATGAATGAATGAAATGAATATTGAGAATTTCGCTATATTGAAGTTCGTTATATTGAGGTTTAACTGTATTGTTTTAGTAAGTGTGTGCAAATATTCGAAATTTGGAATACGAATCGCTTAGTCTAGATTCAAGAATACACTATTCGAAGTTGTGGAATATTTGTTTTGTTCGAATACTTTAAGGGACAACAACAGTCCTTGCAGGATGCAGGCAAGAAAGGCTGACGCACATGGAGTCTCGTCTAAATGATTCTTGTTTAGCAGGCCCGCAGTTATCCAGAGGATCGAGTTTCTAAACAAACAAATGAAAGAGGCAACTTCTGCGCAATAGTTACCAGCCATTCAGTAAGCATGTCGCGTCTTAGGCACCCTATGAATTCACTGCTTAGATTAAGAGAAATAAATATATTATTTGACCAATCTCATCTTGTGTGGAATCCTTAAAAACGAAGCGCGGCCCTTTGCTCTTTCAACGAGCACTATACCCTCTACTGCATGCATTTGGGACCTGTGTGAGCATCATCAATAGCCGCTTCTGACCCGGTATCTTCCAATCATTGAGCTCAGTTTGCGTCATGTGAACGCGACGATGCGTACTGCCAGATTGCGTCGCCAATTACGGCAGTTTAAACTGGGCCGGCCACTCACGCCTGGGAGGGGGGGATTAGCGTGAGCATTATACGTACGATTCATCTTTTCATCTGTACATACTTATCATCACGACTTGAGACCATCGTTGTGAAGATTTGGCTCGGGACAATAAAGAGGAGACTTGCGACATAACCGTTGTCTCACACCTGCTGTACTTTTTTTATTACTTTCAGTGTCATCGTGTACCAGATGTGGTCGTACTGTATCACAGTGTACATGTATCGAATAATCTAAGCCAGCGTTTTGTTGCGAAACAGGCTCCACGAAATTTTAAAGAATGAATTATGGGATTTTACGTGCCAAAACCACGATTTGATTATGAGGCACGCCGTAGTGGGGGACTCCGGATTAATTTTGACCACGAGGGGATCTTTAACTTTCCCCCAATGCACGGGACACGGGTGTTTTTGCATTTCGCCTCCATCGAAATGTGGCCGCCGCGGCCGGGATTTGATCCCGCGACCTCGTGCTTAGCAGCGCAACACCATAGCCGCTAAGCCACCGGGGAGGGTGCAACATTTTTTTTTTTTTTAGAAATCGGAAATATTTGATAATCTTTTCGATTTTCGGCGGTTGTTTTTCTCAAATGCTCACATCCGATTCGATTCGAAAATTGGGCTGTTAGAACGCCCTTATAAATTTCTACAGTTTTCCTCGTATACTCAGTATGGATGACAATAAAAGGTTACGTGGAAAAGAAAGTCGACGCGTCAAGGCACCGCACGCATGCCGCATTCCCTTGCGACGACACTGATTAAAATGGCTGCCTTGATGTGTATGGCTGGTGTAGCTGTACAACGATAAACTTCATTGATATTTATGTAAAGAAACATTGATTTTTTTTCTCCGATATGCCAGAAAGTCTATTGCGTCTACCTCCTGAGAAATCCTGCAGAGGCGCCATGCGGACAAGTCAACCGCAATCTGCAGCATTTCGCCGTATAGGGCAGGATAAAGTTTACTGCGCTGAACCAGTTCGCGAACCGCTTCAGTGTTGCGAACCGGTTTTTGAAGTGTTATAATTCTTTATTTCGCTGAATCAGGACTGAACCGAAAATAAATCGGGGCGTGCTGACCCCTAACCTGAACCAAACAGATATTTTTTTTTTCGTTTAGTCACCCTGATGTTACATTTGCGTATTTAGAACTTACGCTAAAAGCTTTAAAGGTGACTACACCAATGGTGACTACACCATAGCTGGCGGATGTTCCACATACGCCCGCCATGGCCCCGAGTGGTGCTGGTTAACAATCCGACGGTTCGATCTAGTGCACATAAATACCCAAGATAGTGGACGGATTGATGGCCGTCGCCGTAGCAACAGTGGTAGTGCAACCCACGCGTAATGCAGAGGTTGTGGGTTCGTCTCCCACCAGCGACAATTGATCTTTTCGTGCAATTTCATTTTGCCCTTTCCTCATTATTTTCTACTTCCAATTTGAACCACAGCTAATTACCCCCATGATTTCCTTGGTTTCATTGCGTGTTGACTCTGACGGTCGCGATTCACAAGAATAAAGCCCCTCTGTTTTCCTTCTCCTCGAACACCAAGGTTAAGAAATTTACAGGCACAACTTGGAATCAGCTAGCGAAAGACAGGGGTAATTGGAGATCGCTTGGAGAAATCTTCGTCCTGTAGTGGACCTTAAAATAAGTTAATGATGATGATGATGACACCAAGTAACTTTGACATTTGAATGCATTTTAGGACTTGGCTCCCACGATTTCGCGCTAATGACCGCAAGGCATAAGAATACACCTGTTAGCCAATTCAGGTCATGTACTCTAACAAAAATCTCCATAATTTGGCCTACACGAACATCAGCGCGAGCCACTATTAAGGCACTGCTGCGTTATTTAAAAGATACCGCACTTTGTGACAAATTGTGACTGCACACTGTGTGAAGCGCGATGGGACGTTGACACTGTGTAACACTAGAACGCCTTCGCATACTTTGTGACAGTGCCCACAGAAACAGGTCTGTTTTGTGTGCGAGTGATTTTCTTTTTTTATTATTTTTCTTTCTTATTTTTCTCTCGCTCACCTATCACATCCCTTTACCCCTCCCCCGGTACAGGGTAGCCAACCGGAGATAATCTCTGGCTAACCTCCCTGTCTTTCCTTTGCCGTTCTTTCTCTCTCTCTCTCTCTCTCTCTCTCTCTCTCCATAATTTGACCATTCCTACACGCTAAGAAAATTTGCACCCTTAAGAGTGTTTTGTTATTTCTATAACTCACCCCATTAACCCATAGGAAAGGGTGTTTTGTTGGATTTAGACGCTTTCCCACGATGGGTGTTTTGCCGGAAGCGCACCCTACGTTTCCCATTTCACAGCAATATCTGCTAGCGTCTTTCCGCTAGTCGTTTGCATGGCTGTGAGTGGCGCCAATATCCGTCGAAGGAATCCCAAAGTCCTTTGCGAGACATTTATAGAAACAGAAAGAGAAAAGGAGACGCGCTGTATGCCCTGCGTGCATTCGAACTGCGGACCCACAGATTGCAGTCGAAAGCCCTACCTCTTGGCCACTTCACTGATGCTAACGCAGAATAATACAGTACGTGCAGAGCGCGGTGGCGCTTCTAGCTGCTACGATAGGCTCACGCTACGCTCTCGAGCTTTATCTATAAACCAGCACCAAGGTGAAACATTTAAGCAAAGCTAGCAACAAGATCTCAAAACCAGGATAGGATAAATGAGGACAACATAGTTGTCTCCCCACTTTACGACCGGAGCGTGCCACCTTCACAATGAATGCTGGATTCTTATCGGCAGGAAATTGCTCCCCACGCGCCTGCGAACGTTTACTCTAATCAATAGTGCACAAAACGGTGTAAAACTTTACTGCTCATAATATTGCACCGCCACTGATGCTGCACCAGCAAGATCATCCACTTGAAGAACAATGATTGGCTGACGCGCTATGATTCACTCAGACTTGGCAGCTGATTTATAAAACAACACCGTGGTGAATTAAATGAAGCAAGTGGTAAAAAGCGAAAGGCAGGTTAGGACATAAAAACAAGAAGCCCTGTCTCTCTACTTCACCACCGGAGACACGATATACATGAAGCACCAGGATGACATCCGTAGCCAACTGTGACAATCCGACAAGCTCGAACAATGACTAGGCGCAAACCGCTGGGAAAGAAGCGCGTATGGCTCTTTACTTGCTTGAAAATTGGAAGTCCCAGAGCTCCCTTCAATTCCGCAAGGTGTATGTTTCGCACACCCTTTAGCACCTTGAAAATATTAAAAAGTTGCTAAGGGTGTACTGTTAACGAGTACACCCATTTTTTAAATGTTCAGAAAAAGTAAGGGTACAGAAAGGGTGTTTTTTTATATCCAATTCAACCACGACGGTGTAATTTTTCTTAGTGTGATATGCGGAACGTGAAAGCATTGGTGAACGTCACGCCCAACCATAGTTAAAACAAAAAGGTGGCATCTCTTCGGGGCAGTCTTGATGGAAACCGAAGGCTTAAGGTAAGATTCAGGGGATTGTCGGGCACGTCTGAATTAAGTGCGGTCCATTCCACTCGTCGATGATGTAATGGCGTGCAAACATGCGGAATTTTCTCCCGGCGTCCGTCCTAGAAAGTGGCACTGATAGATTGCGGTCTTCGGTGTGGGCTAAATGAGCAGCTTCATCTGCACTTATACTTTTGATCCTGGTATTTTTTTTTCTCTACCTTTTTTCTCTGCCCCTTATCCAAACCATTTTCTTCCGTCACAGTGCAGGGTAGCCAACCTGAAACTCTCAACTGGTTATCTTGTCTGCCATTCCTTATTTTCCCTCTGCCTCTCTTTGCACCCCTTGGAGCATATCTTGTCCCCCAACAGTAATCGTGACCCATTTTGCGTGCTTTTCCTTACTTTAACGCTGTGTTACTTTAACGGACTTTCAGGTCACGAACGGTATGCCCGCATAAGCCTGACATGGCGTTAACATCTGGCGCCGTTTCTACCTTTTTTTGACCGTGCAAGCTAGCTTGTTTCCTTCAAACTGATTAGGATTAAAAACAGGGCAAGTTGATACCGACCTATCTTCAACAGCACCCCTTTTGACAGGACGAGCGAAAGAACATGTCCTATGTTCTTTCCCTTGCCCGGTGAAAAGTGGTGCTGTTGAAGATGGGTTCCTTCAAACTGCCTTCAAGTGCATGATGTAACAAACGAATCATAAGCGCGCGTGTGTGCGTGAGAGAGAAAGAGACGGTGTGTGTGTGTGTGTGTGTGTCGGAACAGCGAAATCGGTGAGACGTTACAACTGCGAGAGCCCGATCGAAGCACAGTCATATCGCCTAAAAGATCGGAAAACCTAGTCTGACAACATTATGTCCATGG
>NW_023606576.1:0-60001 GCF_013339745.2 Dermacentor silvarum
GGCAAGCAATTATAATGGCACGCTAATAAGGATCCTAAGATCGTATATGATCCTAAGATCGTAACGATCCTAAGATCGGCTAATGCACGCCAATCAAAATAAAAGAGAAGCTGCGAAATGTTACGAAATGTTTGGCGCATTATGGATGATCTGGTATCATAATCCAACTTTCGTTTTTTGCCGCACCGCCCATTGCTTGCGACTGTTTTAATCAACAGGAAACCTATGAAAACTTTAGTCTCTTGCGTATTTCGACGCAACTCAGCTCATCCACATACTGCGTTTCTTTAATTGTAAAATCGTAGAATAAAGACCTCACAGATGGAACTGCCCAACCACGCGCGAAACCCAGCGGCTGCTGTGGTAGGCGCGACACGGGCGGCGGCTCGGCGGCGGAGTGCCTACCAAGCGAAACTAAATTCCGACGACAGCGCCACCGCATTTTCATGACGTAGCGCCGTGGTGTAGGTCTATACGGAAATGGGTATCTTCAAGAATCGTATTAGTAAAAATCATTCTTCGGTGCACCGTACGTAGATACGATTCAACAGTTACGTAATATTTATGGATGCTGTGAGAATGGTTGATTCTTTCCTTTGATAATCCGTCTTTACATTTGCACAGTGACTTAGCGTTTGATGCCTCAATGCACAGATGCACAAAGGTAACTAGTATGTATACATTTCAGGCTATCCTGGAAATGATATGGTACGAGGTCTTGCCCAAGGAATGCTACTTTTGTTGCACGTTAGCGAACAGATGAGTAGTGATAAGAAGCAGCGTTGGAATAGGAGTGATACGCTAATTAGCAAATCTATTACATTTAAATACATTGAGTGTCTAAAACTTGGAACACTCACAGGCAATCCCTATATCCAGAAGGATGAGAGCGAGAACGACAATACTGAGGCTATTCATGTTCTTGGCCTCTGCCGCTTATTTAATCTGTTTCAAGAGACTGAACATTGGAATTGATTATGCAGCCATCGTAGACTTCCTTCCACGAACACGATTGTCACACTACTTTCAAAAAGGCTTGCTAAGGGTCTTGAACCATTGTTCGAGTGAACAAAGGACCAGAAAAAAACGAAATGACATCTCTATTTTTCATATGCATTTTCTTGCTTCTTATATGATTTTTCTTTTTCTGTCGAAGGCAAGTGCTACGCCACACAAAGCCCGCCATAGATCATGAAAAGGCATTGCGCGGCTGCGCATGTAGAAACGTCGACTATTTGCTCAAGAAAAAAACTAAGCATTACTGTGGGCACGTTTGCCCTCGTGCAAGCAACGCAAATTTTTTTCTCTTAAATGACATAAGAAAATTATTTGGCACTTACCGCAGCTCCGCTCTTGCTCAAACTTTGCAGCCCAATAGCATTTTTGCACCCGGATCGTTCAAAGTAATATTTGGTGTTTTTACTTGTATACTATCTCAACAATGAACGGCGAAATTGGGATCGTCTGGACCTCTTAGATGCACCTGCGAGCAATTATTGGAATCGAATTTCGAGAGCTCTTCTGTGCCTTATTGCAGACGGTGGAAGTACTGACTGCGAGGAGCTCAAAGACAAACTCGCCGTCGTCTTTTTTTTTTTCATTTTTTATGTTTTTTTACAAGCCTGGTACGTCATTCCATAGAGATGTCTAAAAAATTTGCGTATCTTGCAGTGGAGCCTCGCAAGGCTAAGGAGACAGTGGAGTTGGTGGGCACCTAGGTAGTCCTGGCTTTTGGCTTAGGCTAAGCATTATCAACTCATCCCCTGCATTTTCCGGAATTTTTTCGACTATTGATGGATTATCGATTAGTTATTTATTGGCTATCGATTGGCTATCTCAAGGTGTTGGCCACGTATTTGGGCTGGCATAAGCACTAGCAAGTCATTCCCAGCATTTCCCGAATTTATTGATTATTTGTCGATTATCGATTAGCTATTGATTGGCTATCGATTGGCTAGCGCAAGGTATTGGCCGCGTATTTGGGCTAGGCTAAGCACTATCAAGTCATCCCCAGCATTTTCCGGAATTTATTGGTTATTGATCGATTATTGATTAGCTATTGATTGGCTATAATTGACTATCGATGACTGCCTAAGCTTAAGTAGTCCCAACCATGCGTAGCTAGATTTATCCAGGCTTAGCTTCGCTAGTTTGCAGGGAAATGTGCCATAGTACTTGGACCCTTTCTGCACTATCGCCAGGATCAGCCCACATTTTTTGTGGACGACTAACGGAATAACGCCCGGCTTAAAGAGCTCCGCTGTTAGTAATGTCTACAACACGCCGGCTATGTCACTGCCGTCAACTGCAATTTCGAGATTCGCGTTCAATAATTGCTTGGACACACATCGAAGAGGTGCACACAAAGAAAAATTTACAGATTTTTCTTGAAAAGCTACGCCACTAACAACGGCAAGTGCTACAATAAATGGTCCATGCTATAAAATGAGTTTTTGCTGCTAAAAGTTTTATTGTGATAGCAATCATATGGACATTCCAAAGCGGATTTCTGCTGTCGGCGTCGTTGTCGCCGTGAGGTTCCGTATGACGTCAACGGCGATGAAATCATCGCCGCGCTCCGGACGCTGTATGTACGAGTGAAAGGGCGCGTGGGACGCGCGCATTCACGGGGACCGAACGCACGGCGGAGAGCAAACGCGACTTCTTCCGTCGCACGAAACGCCGTGGATGGACGGGAGGGAGGGGAGGCGACGTTAAGCAGCAGCACCAAATGCGTATTTATATAAAAAATGTCACAGTTTCGCCCTCAGGGCGAAGCAATGAATGCGATAGCAACACAGCAATGTCATACGAAGTAAGGTCAGCGGCTTTGGTAGCAACAACACGCAGAACTGTTGTCGACGCCATCGGCGTTTTGCCCGCGTTAGCTCAAAATGCGTGCGGCGTTGGTGACTGTTGCTGGAACCTCTGATATAAATAGGCACTTGGTGCCGCAGCTAAACGTCGCCTCCCCCATGGCCTCTCGCGCGTCTGAAGAAGGCGCGTTTGCTCTACATATATGGTGATTGTAAAGGAGAAATGAGACGCCTACTTCTGCAGCCCTTAAGCGAGCACGGCGCAGAACGCGCGTTTGTTCTCCGCCGTACGTTCACTCCCCGTGAAAGACGCGCCCCTCGCGCCCTTTCACTCGCACATACAGCGTTCGGCGCGCGGCGATGATTTCATCTCCAAATGACGTCATACGGAACCTCACGGCGACGGCGACGCCGACGGCAGAAATCTGCTTTTGAGTGTCCATATAATTGCTATCGCAATAAAACGCTGCGAGGCGAGAAGGCGGGTAAGATTTCCGATGTAGCTCGACGAGTATCCCATTCTGATAGAGGCACCGGCAACAGTCACCAACCCCCCGCGCGTTCGGTGCGAACGCGGGCAAAACGCCGAGAGCTTCGACAACAGTTCTGCGGGTTGCTGGTGCTGCTGCATGTCCAAGTTTATACAACTGATTTGGCGCTGAGTCGTGCTCCCTCAAGGGCTGCAGAAGTTAGCGTCAACCTTTCCCTTTCCACACGAACCACTTACAACTATACAACTGATAAAACTACTATCCTTACTCCGTATAGCTCTATCAATTTGTTATCGCATTTGATGCTTCGCCTTTCGAGTGAAACTGCGACAATTTTTTTCTACGATTGTATGTGTTCCATATTGGCTGATAAAAGCGTCACTGCAGTAGAGATATGTATTGTTCTGAGATTATTTAGCCCGCGAAGATATACATATTACCAGCCAACAGAAGCCTCAGGATCTGATATTATGTTAATGTGGATGGCGCAGGATCTCATGTGCGGTCCATGGAATGGCGCTGTGAGAGCGTGCCAAGGACTGTTCGCGTACTATTCATTTATTCATTCATTCACCAGATAACACAGGATGGCTACCTTGGGTAACAGCTCCGCTACCGGTGATTTTCATTTTTCCCAAGAAGACATCATGTACGTTTCACCATAATGACAATGGTGATGCTGAGAAGCTAAACAAGCCCCTTGCCGCGACGTCTCCTTTGTTATTGTTGCATATGGAAGATTTCACCTTTGCCTGGAACCTTATTTTCAACGGCATACTTAGGCAACAAAATAATCTTAGAAAACTTGCCAAAGATTCCGCAGTATGCACACCAGCAGCGCGCACCCGACAACCTCGAAAGGTAAGACAAAACTTCAAAAATGCAGTCACAGTTTCGCCCGACAGATGAAGCATTGATTGCGATGGCAAATTATTAAACTTATTAAAGGGAAAATGAGACATCCACTCAAATGTAGCAATTGCTACATTTGGGTGGATGTCTCATTTTCCCTTTAATTACTTCTCTTCACCTAGCTGGTTTCCGCTGAACTACTACGTCAAATTATTAAACTGCTTGGCGAAGTAAGGTGAGTCGTTTTATCAGCTGCATAAACTGCTGTATACATTGGCTTACTAACTAAATGACAAGCATGTTGTCACGCGCGCACAGGCAAACATGAACACGAGTCACTCGATAAACGCGGACTTTCGCTGTCGGAACGCTGGCGTGATGGCTCGAATTCTTCGTCTTGCTGCCTAGCACTTCAACGTGACCTAGGCGCTCGAGAGCGCAGCGTGGACGAAGCCATCAGCTATATCCGGCTAGCTAGCCTCCGAACCGAGCGCAGTTTGCCTCCAAGATCGGCCGCGCTCGGCCGCGATCAGCCGCCGCAGCTGGACTAGAGGTTTTTATTATACATAAGGAAGAGACACTTAATTCTGCAGCTCTTCGTTATGTATAATAAACACCTCTAGTCAGGCTGCGGCGGCTGATCGCGGCCGAGCGCGTTCGATCTTGGAGGCAAACTAAGAGATGCGCACTATATACCTGTACCTATCCTTCTCCCCTCCTAGCGCGCGCACCTCTCCCCGCTTCTCCCCTTGAACGCGTAAGAATACGACGCGCGCACTCCCTGCCTTGCGTGCGCTAGAAGACAATGCCGCATCAAGCTACCATACTTCTCGGCTTACTATCGGAAGCTTTCGCTCGCACCTATAGCATACGGCGCGTGTTCGCGTTGTCATCGCACTTGGACTTCATACGAAACACCACGGCGACGCCGA
Organism: Dermacentor silvarum; assembly: GCF_013339745.2. Lineage (NCBI taxonomy): Eukaryota > Metazoa > Arthropoda > Arachnida > Ixodida > Ixodidae > Dermacentor > Dermacentor silvarum. The sequence goes on from NW_023606576.1 coordinate 5,092, forward strand.
CGGTGACGGCAGAAATTCGCCAGGTGTGTCCATATAACTGTTATCGCAATATGATTTTTTTTTAATGTGGGCAGTTTGCACTATATTGGTGCAAGGCTGGGTCACAGCGGAGCTAGTTCCGGCTTTTGACAAGTGTGGCTAGGTTTTGCAAGGTTATATACATGGCTCGGCTAGGTTCAGCAGGATCGGCTCTCCTTCGTCGATCGTAGCCTCACTGAGCCGCGCGCCGAGCTTCCTCGTAGGCGGCTTCTTCGGGAGTCTTGCCTTTCTTCGGTCGCCCCATGGTAGCTGTGTAGGTGCGTTCACTAGACGAGAGAGGTGACACGTCTGTCGGCGCGCCGGCTTCTCAGAGCTTTCTAGCAGATCAGTGACGTCACGACTTGCTTCTCCTCGGCTGGGGAGAGGGAAGACGAAGCGCACACATGCCGCGGCGAGACTCCGCCCTACGAACGTGTGTGATGCGGGGAGGTTGCGTGGCTCGGCGACGCACAACTGGGCCTCTGTAAAATGCGGACGACACCTTTACATTCGCAGTGACGGCTGCTACCCTCCACCAGGTGGAACAGCAGCGCTGCATGTTTTTCTAGAAATGTTAATTCAGCCGTGCGCGACTGAACAAATTTATATATGATCATGCTGCTAATTGTGTTAAGATGAAATTTCAGCAGAAGAAGTCCAGAAAGAAGACAGAACGAGACAAGCGCTAGTACCTGAGCGGTTATATCCTAAGGGTGAGTTCAAGTAAAGAACAAAAAAAAAAAAAAACATCCGCCCTCAATTCCACCCTGTGACAGTGTATCTACAGCAAGGCTGGTGCGGGCGTTAGACGACTTTACACAAGCACCGCCACCACCGCGAACGACACACGTCAAGCGCGCGCGCACGCACGTGTGCGAAAATTCCGCATACATCTACATTCTTCGAGGCCTTCCGCCAAGCGCCGGGGCTTCATTCAAGTAAATTAATGTTTAAAAGTAAACGGCGTCATAAAATGCGCAAACTACGACTTACACACAAGCTGCTGACATGACAGCTTCAGATTGTTATTCGAATATACGAGAAACCATAAATCTGTTGCGCGGAAACTGAAAAACAAAGCCCTTTTCCATTTGCCGTTCGAAGTCAGTCGGAGTAGTCGCCGATATATTGTTTCTTACAGAAGGAACACTCAAGCGTATAAATTACATTGGAGCTAGTGCAAGTAAAGGTACTTTTCACTACGTGTGTGTATCTACGTGTGTTTGCGGTACATTTAATTTTAAGGTCACTTTGAAGGTGCCTGCAGCTTTTCTCCTGGGGCGAGAACATGCTTTCATTACGGGTGAATGCTGTTGGCCGACTTTTGCGTGCACTAACCTGTCTTTAAAATGTCTGTTGCGGCGATAGGTATCCCCGGTACATCCGGGAACAGAACAGTGAACATTTAGTGAATAGAAAGTTGAAAAATAAGGTTACTGATCCAATCTTATCAGAATAATTTGATATAAATATTCTCATTACTTTTTATGGAGCGCATCAGAGTTTCGATCGCATTAGTGTGTTATATATTGTAATACCATCACGGCATATCTGAGTACACCTTGCCACGAGCAAAATGCGAAAGTCCTGCACAGTTTCGCACTCATAATTATTTGTGGCTAGAAGCAAAGAATCTGTGACTTCACATTTTCTTGCTCTAATTACATTGTAATTTTTCGAGTGTTTCCATTAGTGACACAATGGATTCATAATTTTCATCATCTGGTGTTTTGCCCCGCGAGATGTAGTCGGGCTTCAATCGAAAGATCATAATTGATGTCACTGCTATTTCGCTTGGAACCCCATTGCAGCGTTGCTTTCGTGACCATGTGAATTGACCTTGGTGTATGGGTGTGTCGTTCCAGTCTTAAAAGAAAATTGCTTGAATCTTTGCCGACGAGTCCGTTCCTGCCAACGTTCCGCAGACACGGCCATCGGCGATCCGTCTGCACACTGTTGGCTTTGGTGCGGTGTGACAGGGGCGCCGACAGGATGGAAAATACTGTCGCAGATAGTTGGTAGACTAAAATCGGTATCTTGTCCGACTAGTGGAAACGGGCCTTTCCAGAAAAGAAGCGCCCGGCTTAACACAGACTGGCTAGGTGCAACAAAGATTGTGTTGCAAGTGCTCCTGGCCGATTATTCTAATGTAATATCCCGCCCAATGTCACCAGGGCATGTGTGCAGCGGTACCTGGTCATTCTTTGTGATTTTTTACAGATTTACACACCTTCAACCACTGGCTTATACATGCTGAGTGTAGCTAGGGTGTATCGATAAAGGAAATACAAGAACATTCAGTAAAGTGAATATAAGCACTTAAAAGCAGTTGTATCAGAAAGAGGCACAGTCACAGATGCAATCGTGCAGGAATTTGTGGCAAAAGAAAATAAACTAGATTTGTGAAAAAACTCACTTCCTCAGTGGCGCTGGATAGGTCTTCGTTTCATGCCCCACTATGTGAAGCAGGTGGGCTCGTCAGTACTAATGGTCATTGGCACAGCCAATCACCAATAGTGCGCACGTGATCGTGTGCTAACTTCAGCCTCCTGGCTTAGTTGGCCAGTGATAGTAACCACCTTCTGCACCACACTTCTATTCCTCAGTCCGGCCTTCAGGAGTCCATAGCGGACAGGTTCCACACTATTATTTAAATGAGCCGCCTCTCTTATCTGCCTACCGTCATGAAAGGATCCTGGATTCCTACGGCAACGAAGATTTTATCTGCGTCTTTTGTCGTCTTGCACCTGTAATAGTGAAATGTATTATTCATGCATTTTTCATCGTTGTATGTCCTCACAATTCTGCCTACCATAGCCTACCTGCATGGCTACCAGAGTCCTCACGATGTCTTTCTGCGAAATGCCTATCCTTCAAAGAAAATTAGCCTGGTTCTCTCAGCCATTCAATGAGCCTGAGAACCAGACTAGTTTATTGAACTAGGCTCTTGTATTTTCATTTGGAAGGCACCTTTCAAATTGAAATACAAGAGCGGCAGCGGCTGCGGTGCGTACTTTTAAACCGAAGCTTCCTTTGGCTCTTCTCCTTACTTCTCGGGTGCTGCCGACGGCCTGCTGGCTGCTGTCTTCCACGATTAACGTCTCTGGTATATTGCAGACCAGCATCGGATATAGAAAAAAGACAAGTCTACGGGGGCGCCAGATGATATACACAAGCGCCGAGGTGATCCCGAACACAAATGAACTTTCGTCATCACGTCGTCGCCCTCATTACTTCATCGCCTGGGATTGCGTACACTAGATACCGGATATATTGTGTCGTCGCCACTCAGTCGTCATTATTCCATTATTGTCACTTCTTCGACGTATTTCGTCTGTCACATGCCATCTTCGTCACTTCGCCGTCGACACGCCATTGTTATTACGTCGTCTACACGTCGTCGTGCAATTATTACCCCGTCGTAACGATTCAGTCATCTTCAATGCCCTAAACTTCATGCAGTTGTCTTTATTACGTCGTGGTCATGCCGTGGCCTTCAAGCCTTGGTGATTACATCGTCACGTTCCACTGCCCTCAATAGATCGTCGTTACTCACTGTGTCGTCGTCACTAAGCCTTAGGCATTCATTCATGGTCATCCGTCGCAGATGTGCAGTGATCCTCAAGCCTTCGTCGTTAAATGTCATCGTTCGAACGTGGTCATTCTGCCGTTGTCACTCACGCTGTCACGCCCACTAATTCATCGTCATTCCATTGTCACTCAACTGTCGTCATTCTATTGCTGTTACTCCTTCGCCGTCTTTCCTTCTTAATACGGCGTCGTCCACATACCGTCCTCATTATGCAGCTGTGGAAATTCCGTCGTCGTGGTTGCGTAATTATCGCTCCGCCATAGCCAGCCTGCCACCTCCACTCCTGCTGTCGCTATCACTCAGTCGTCGTCATTCAAATGTCGCCATTCCTTCTTCAAGTGATGTCGTGACGCCAACGTAATGATGCAACGTACCTTGAGTGTACCATGCTTTGCGAAGATAAGTGTCTCCAACACGTTATTTCCGCGGAGGAACTCGGTGACTATCACACTCAACATCTCCGTAAATCGTTTGCAAATCAAGCAGACAATATTTGCCAGCAGCTCCAGATAGTTTTTTATTGCGCTAGCATTTTAGGATATTTCACGTACTTTCTGGGGGTTATGTATCTAGGTATGTAGCTGTGTATATGTTATGTATCTAATCGTTTTCCCCCCTACCTGGGTTGCTGGGTAGTCCGTGGTCGAATGCTTAGCACATTGGACAGCTGTTCTGAGCTAACAGGGGTCGAAAATAACCATTGGACCAACTTGGGTCACTGAGCATGTGCCAATGTGTTCATACATACCGCTACTCAACCAATGGTTCACGCCATCATGGGTCACTGTCATGGGTCTGTAGCGCCTCAGCATGCGGCGCCCGCCAAGGAAGAAGTTGGGATTCGACCGCGTGGCAGGTGCAGAGCAAAAATTAAAAAAATCAGTTCGAAAACTCAAAGCTGTCAGGGCTGGATCTTTCTCGTGTTAGCTCCGACAGTTAATGGTGACCCGATAAAGAACACGCCACCCCAACCATCCCGCACGGATACCACCGGCTCTTCCACACAGCCTACCGGTCCTGACACCCAAGAAGACACCAGACCTAGCAGTGCTGCGGTGGCTGCAATCCAACACGTCAACCTGCCACCGTTTTGGCCAAACAGCCCCTTCACATGGTTACTGCAGGTCGAGGCGCACTTCCGTCTACGGCAAATCACCAGCCAACAGACCCAGTACTGGCATGTGGTGTCCTTCTTACCTCCGGACGTAGCCGAAGACTTCGCAGAACTTTTAGCTTCGCCGCACCCGAGCGACACGTTGAAGGAAGGTATCATTTCCCGCAAGTCCGAGTCTGAACACAGCAGACTCTAACAGCTCATCACGGCCACAGAGCTCGCTGACCATCGCCCATCCCAGCTCCTGCGACGCATGCGCCAGCTCATAAGCGGGACCTCCGCCCCTCAAGAGGAGAAGCTGTTGCGTGAGTTGTTCCGCCAGCGATTACCGCAGAGCATGGTCCCGGTCCTCGTAGCTGCAGGGGATGTCCCAGTAGACACGCTCGCCGAAATGGCTGATCGAGTGGCACACTACTCGCGGGCACTTAGCCTCAACGCCGTGACCACGTCGCCACCGGCCACCGCTGCACACCCCGCGCTCGCGAGCATCGAGAACCGTTTGGACGCCCTTGTCAGACGTCTCGATGACTTCGTACCTGCGCATCGCCGATCGGCATCCAGGTTCCAGTGACACAGTCGCTCCTCGACGTCTCCACGCTCTCCGGGATTTCAGACAACCGACGCGCCACGGGACGGCTCGTCCTCGACCATGTTCTGGTACCACCGCCGATTTGGGGCCCCTGCTCGCAAGTGGACTCGCCCGTGCTCCTGGTCGGGAAATGCGACGGCCGGCCACTGACGGCGGCAAGTGGTACTGGTCGAAAATCATGCCGCCTTTTCTATGTTTCCGATAAGATCACTGGCGCTTGGTTCCTCGTCGACACAGGAGCCCAGGTCAGCGTCATACCGGCCTCCTGTGCAGATTGCGGTCGCAATGAACAGACCTGCCCACTCCAAGTGATCAACAACTCCACCATTTCCACATACGGCCAACGCTCTCTTACACTTGACCATGGACTACGCCGTACGTTCCGCTAGATTTTCATCCTCGCTGACGTCTCGCAAGCTGTTCTTGGCGCTGACTTCCTCAGTTTTTTCAACCTTGCTGTGGACATGCATGCTCATCGCCTCATAGATCTCAACACGCGCCTATCCATTAACGGTATACTCTGCATTTCCTCGTCAACGAGATTTCAAGCTCTCACACCCGCTTCGCCGTATGCAAAAATACTCGCTGACAACCCCAACATCACGAAGCCGCACACCAGAGAGTCACCGGCGAAGCATTCCGTCACTCACGACATTGTGGCCACTGGACCTCCCGTTTTACAAGGCCTTTGTCGACTATCTGGAGAACGCCTCACCAACGCCCGCCGTGAGTTTGAGCACATGCTTGAACTTGGCATTGTGGGGCCTTCCTCCTGCAACTGGGCATCACCACTCCACATAGTGCCGAAGAAAGATCCTGGCGACTAGAGACCACGTGGGGATTACCGCGCTCTCAATGCCCACACCTTACCAGACCGCTACCCACTTCCTCACATACAGGATTTCACAGCAAATTTGGCTGGGTGCACGATCTTCTCTAAGATTGATTTAGTGAAGGCTTACCATCAGATTTCTGTAGAACCCGCTGACATTCCAAAGACGGCCATCACCACCCCATTTGGTCAGTTCGAATATGTAAGGATGCCTTTTGGACTGCGCAACGCAGCACACACTTTTCAGCGCACTATCAACGAGGTCACGCGACGTCTCGATTTCATATTTGCCTACCTTGATGACCTCCTGGTCGCAAGATCATCGGGCCCTGAGCATGAAGACCACTTGCGTATCCTGTTTCACCGTCTGTATGATTACGGCCTCGTCATTAATCCCAATAAGTGCGTCTTCGGCGTCGCTACAATCGAGTTCTTAGGTCACCTTGTCACTCCACAGGGTATCCAACCGCTCGCCAGCAAGTTGAAGGCTATCCAAGACTTTCCACCCCCGACATCAATGAAACGACTCCCAGAATTCCTGGGCCTACTAAACTTCCATCGCCGCTTTCTTCCTAACTGTGCCACTTTCCTATAGCCTTTGACCGACCTATTACCCATAAAAAAAGACCCGGCTGCACCACTGGAATGGGCCGACGATGCCGCATCTGCCTTCGCCACTGCCAAAAAGGCTCTGGCAGACGCCACCATGCTCATACATCCCGTTCCTGATGCCCCAATTCGTCTCATCACCGATGCATCGAGTGTGGCAGTTGGCGCTGTTCTCGGGCAGCACGCATCAGGTTGGCAGCCTCTTGGTTTTTTCTCGCAAAAACTCAAACCAGCGGAAGAAAAATACAGTACATATGCCAGAGAATGCCTTGCGGTGTACCTCGCCATCAAACATTTCCGTCATTTACTGGAGGGCTGGGACTTTCACGTCGTTACAGACCACAAGCCCCTGACGTTTGCCTTCCGTCGCAATCACGGCAATTACACTGCAAGGGAGATCCGTCAACTATGCTTTATCTCCGAGTTCACCGTGGATCTCAGACACGTGCACGGGCCGGAAAATGCCGCCGCTGATGCACTCTCATGCATCGATGCCTTGTCGACCCAGCCACCACTAGACATGGAAGAGCTAGCAGCTGCCCAGAGCAACGATCCTGAGCTGCATAGTCTTCGCTCTTGATCCACGTCTCTATCTTTCACAGAGTGCCTATTCCATTTTCTACCTCATTAATAACGTGCGAAACGTCTACTGGTGTTCCTCGGCCTTCGTGCCTACAGTTTTTCGTCGTGCAATTTTTGATCAATTGCACAAGAGCCATCCGGGTATTCATGCTACTCAGAAGCTAGTCACATTTGGTTTCCTTTCGCCAAGCATCAATGCTGGCGTCCGACGCTGGGTGCGAACCTGTCTTTAGGGCGAGCGTGTTAAAATTCACCGTCAGATGGTCATGGCACCATCCCCCTTTCGGCCTCCCGACGCAAGGTTTTCCCACATCCATCTCGACATCGTCGACCCTTTTCCACCACCACAAGGGGCCTGTTACCTACTGACATGTGTCGATCGCTTCACCAGATGGCCGGAAGCGTTTCCCATTTCCAACACTACTGCACCGACAGTGGCTAAGGCTTTCACAAACGGCTGGGTATCACGCTTGGGATGCCCTTCTGTCGTCACCACCGATCGCGGTCGTCAATTTCAATCAGCCCTTTTCACCACACTTGCCAATATCTTGGGCATTCGACACATCCACGCCACTGCCTACCATCCTTCTGTCAATGGCATAGTCGAACGGCTTCATCGACAACTGAAAGCTGCCCTCACTGCTCACCAGCCAAGAGAACGTTGGCTTGATCACCTCCCCTTCGTACTTCTGGGCATCCGATCAGCATTGAAGACGGATCTCGGCTGCTCATCAGCCGAACTAGTCCATGGCGTGTCCCCGCGTCTTCCAGGGGAATTCTTTGAGCCGTCGTCGCCCCCTTCCACTCATGATGCCTCCACGTACATTCGAGACCTGCGCACCATGTCTCACGACCTTGCTCCTGGAATTCGTGCCGACCGACACCCCCAGTCTGTCTTCGTCAGCTAGGATCTGCATAACTGCAGTCACGTCTTCGTTCGCCGTGACCAAATACGGCCCCCACTCACACCGGCCTATGATGGCCCATTTCGCGTACTCCATCGTACACCTAAGACGTTCACGCTGGACATCAACGGCCGTGAAGACGTCGTGGCTGCCGATAGACTAAAACCTGCATACATTACCGCTCTCGTGTCCGCGGAGCTTCCATCTCCAGTCTGGATGCCCACATCCAAGCACGTTCACTGGGCGACTCCTATGGCTCACGCTCTACGGGGGGAGCCCTTTAGCGCCTCAGCATGCGGCGCTCGTCAAGGAAGAAGTTGGCATTTGACCGCGCGGCAGGTGCAGAGCGAGAATAAAAAAATCAGTTCGAAAACTCAACGCTGTCAGGGCTGGATCTATCTCGTGTTAGCTCCGACAAACCCCTTTGATGTCACTTGGGTCACTGGGTTAATTGTCGGAGTCATGAGGGAGGTAATGGCCGAGTACGTCACCAGGGAGGCCAATTCCTGTTCTGGTGAGGGAGTGACTTTGATGAAGCTTAGTGGGTATTGATGAAGCTTAGCGGCTCTGTAATTCGCCTGCATTGTTGCTGAATAGGACATGGTCCTATTCAGCAGCAATGCAGACGAATTACAGCAAATGTTTCAGGACCTTAATCGAGAAAGTGTAAGAATTGGGATGAAGATGAATATGCAGAAGACAAAGATAATGTTCAATAGCCTGGCAAGGGAACAAGAATTCAGGATTGCCAGTCAGCCTCTAGAGTCTGTAAAGGAGTACGTTTATCTAGGTCAATTACTCACAGGGGACCCTGATCACGAGAAAGAAATTTACAGAAGAATAACATTGGGTTGGAGTGCATACGGCAGGCATTGCCAAATCCTGACAGAGAGCTTACCAGTGTCGTTGAAAAGAAAAGTGTACAATCATTGCATTCTACCGGTGCTAACATATGGGGCAGAAACTTGGAGGTTAACAAAGAAGCTCGAGAACAAGTTAAGGACCACACAAAGAGCGATGGAACGAAAACTCTTAGGACTAACGTTAAGAGACAGGAAGAGAGCGGTGTGTATCAGAGAACAAACGGAGATAGCCGATATTCTAGTTGACATTAAGCGGAAGAAATGGAGCTGGCCAGGCCATGTAATGCGTAGGATGGATAACCGGTGGACCATTAGGGTTACAGAATGGATACCAAGAGAAGGGAAGAGCAGTCGAGGTCGGCAGAAAACCAGACGGGATGATGAAGTTAGAAAATTTGCAGGCGCAAGTTGGAATACGCTAGCGCAAGACAGGGGTAATTGGAGATCGCAGGGAGAGGCCATTGTCCTGCAGTGGACATAAAATACAGGCTGATGATGATGATGGTCATGATGATGATGATGATGGGTCACTGGGTATCTCCCAGTAGGTGTGTGCCGGTCTTGACTGAACGTCTTTGCCGCCAACTTGGGTAACGAGGTTTGGTCCACTGGGATTGGGCCACTCTACAATGGCGAAAGTGATCTCTTAAATTTATCTGATACTGAGTGGAATCGAACCCCACGTCACAAGGTTTCCACAAGGACAACAACCCTACACTTTAGTCGGCTGCGCCACGCATGCACTGGGTATGCGCTGTTTTTGAATTAACTTCTTTGACGCCAACGTTTTAGCGAGCTGCGCCTTCTATTCACTGGGTACCTGCCGAAGTTCAATGGAACTGTCGCCAATTTGGATTATCAGAACAAAACTTGGAACAACAACTTGGAACAAAACCAACAACGTCTTCTTCGTCTCCACGCTTAGCCTAAACGCCCGCGCTACTTCAACCTCGTCCCCAGTGGCACATACCCGCGGCAATATAGTTGTTCCAATTTGTGCCACTGAGTATACGACAAGCACTGGAACAATTCTCAGCGTTCATAGGCACCGGCGCGCCACACTTCGCGCTTTCGATGCCACGCGCGTATGTCTCGGAAGTGCCACTAGATGGCGAATTGTGTCCAGAAGGAAGCGTACGCTAGACGTTTATTCTCTCTCTCTGAAGCGCGAGAAATGAGCGTGCTGGCCACATGACGCGTCTCTCGTGTTCGCACGCTCCGGCGCGTCAGGCATTTCGGAGGTCACGCTCATGCTTCGTGTTGGTGGGGCTGGATGTCACCGAATGTTCTTAGGGAAGCGCCAAAATCTCGCTGCAGTGCATGCCTCGTATATAACTGGTTTAGACGGTGGCAATACGTTGTGTCTCTAAATTTATACAACGCTAACGCATTACCGTTGACAGTCACCATGAGATGCATGCAGCCGCAATTTTTAGGGGCGAAGCTCCTTAGGGTTTGGGTCGTTCCCTGTAGTAGTAGTAGTAGTAGTAGTAGTAGTAGTAGTAGTAGTATGTAGCCACCTGTACTTTTATGAAGTGTTCACTAGATGGCGTTCCGGTTCCGCTTCCACTTCCGATTCCGGTTCCACTTTTCGCGGGCTCGGTGCGAACGCGCGCAAAACGCCGACGGCACCGACAACAGTTCTGCGCGTTGCTGGTGCTGCTGCATGTCCAAGTTTATACAGCTGATAAATTTACCTTGAGTCGACCCCATGGCTGCTTCGCATACTACTCAGGGTTCCCCTACGGGAAGATGGTGTAATTTTCTCTCTCGTTCCCGACGCGCGCTCTCTTTATCTCTCGTCCGTAGCTGTGGTTTACCCGAATTATCCCCCGGTGCTTCGCCCACTCATCATCATTCACTTCGTGGATATGCTGTGATTTTTTTCCGCACTCACTACCGGCGTCCATGCAGATGATCTTGGCGATGGTGTCACGCATCTCCCTGTCGGTTTTGGCTGCTCATTCTGATAGAATCATGGGGATTTCCGGTCAGTTTCCCGCTGCACCAACTGTTTCATCAGTCCGCGTTCCTGGCACTTAGGTGGTTTCACCGCGCTGCTCATCCCCGTCGACCTCCACACCTAGCGAGATAACGGGACTGCATTAAGACCTCAACAGCCTCGAATAACTTACCCTTTTATTTATTTATTTATTTATTTACAGTACCTACAGCGCCCTTGCGGGGCATTAGTGTAGGGGGAAGTACTAACATTCAAATACAAAAAATATGAATACGTAGCAAAATGCAGATTGGTGACATGTCATTTGGAATGATCCACAGAACAACTATGAAATTTCGTTTTTCATCTTACCACAGACCTATCGAAATGGCGATCACGACTCTGGTTCTGATTTCTGCAGGAGATCCTCCCCTCACCGTGTCCCTCCCCCTGAAAAACCACGCGATGTCATTGGGTTCATGTCTACATCCCCGTCGCGGGTGAACGCAGTAATTTGAGGAACATCAGGCAATCGAAAATAATTTTATGGTGTTCTCTAGGGAAGAATGCTGCTGTTCCAGTAAATGAACTCCGAGCCGGGGGAATTGCTCTAGTCTGTTGCTTTTTTCTTATTTTTTGTGTCTAAAAAATAGGTAAACGTGGCATTACTAGTTAGATGTCTACGTTACGTCTACAGCCAAATTCAATACCGAAATTTATATAGCTTGCAATCACGTGATTGCAGCCTCCATGCTGGCACCGGTGCGACGAGAAGCCATCGTTTATGCCTGGGGCTATTTGCTCCTCTCAGCCATCCGCCGCCTCAGACTGTTAGCTTACCCCATGCCATCCGGAGCAACATCACCGTACCTCCTCTAACTCGCAACATGCACCCAGTGCTCCACGCACAGTGAAGGGAGGCCCGGGCCCGGGCCATACTCAAGCGATACGGGACTTTGCCCTCTAAAGCCTACACGGATGCGGGGTCTTACCCCATACGCGCAGCCACCGTAATCGTCAACAAAGAACATCGGAGCAGCATTTCGCTCACCCGATACAATCCCCTCCAAGCCGAGGAAGCAGCCATAGCCCTCGCGCTCTTCCAAACACAGGCGGAAGTGATAGTGACCGACTCCCAACAGGCGTGCCGCAACTTCGCTTTCGGCAGAATTCATGCCACTACGCTCAAGATCATCAATCAAAAGCCACCAACCAGATCAGTCATGATCATCTGGGTGCCAGCTCACCACGTCATTCCTGGCAACGAGGTCGCCAACCACGTGGCTAGAGATTTGACCCACCTAGCCGACGCCAAGGAATCTGAACCCGAGCGTATGCACCCTCTAGTCTCGTACCAAGACATCACACAGCACTACAAGCTAACCCACAGAACATGTGCAACCCCTCACAAGTCTACCTAGAAAGCAGGTGCGATTCCTCCGAGCTATACTAGTTAATACATTCCCCCACCCAACCAGAAACCACCTCATAGCCCCTACACAATTCTCTCCGTGTCGATGAGACTATAGAACACCTACTATGCTACTGTCCATCTTTTCAAAACGAAAGACATGACCTCTGCAACGTTCTCAATAGGCTAGATAGAAGACCGTTCACTTTGAGCAAGATCTTGGGACCATGGCCTCGAATATCACAGCTGCAAAAGGCCACAAAAGCGCTGCTGCGATTTTTAAAAACTACAGGACTGAGTGACCGTCTATGATCCGGACTGATTGATAATCAGTGATAGAACAGAGATCTGTTGCTACGTCGGCGATATCAACAGTGGACTTTCTATTCTTCTCTTAATCTCTCTCACCCCTTTTTCCTTCCCCCAGTGTAGGGTAGCCAACCGGGCTCAGTCCTGGTTAACCTCCCTGCCTTTCATTAAATCATTTTCTCTCTCTCTCTCTCTCCGAAATGCCGCTTCTGCGCAGAGCCCAGGTACCTCAGGCACATAGTAGGGGGTTGTAGAGAGGCACCACTCAATCCTCCGAACCATTACCACACCAACGAGCTTTGGGAGAGAGCCTTGGCCAGCTCCGACCTCGAAGATCAGCAACGGCTGATTGGGAGGGCCCAGGATGCGGCCAGAGCTCAAAGTATTCTGGAATGAGGACGCCTCTCCAAAGCAGCATTTACATAATAAAGATGTTAATTCTCTCTCTCTCTCTCTCTCCATGACGACACATGAAAGCTATCAAAATTTGGAGGAAATTTAAGCTTCGCCTTTAAGAGTGTACCCCGAAAGCATTCAAGCATCCGTGACTGCTTCTCGCGTTCTCGGCGCGGTGGCTTAGTCAGCTAAGGCGTTGCGTTGCGCTGCTGAGCACGAGATCGCGGGATCGAATCCCGGCCACGGCGGCCGCATTTCGATGGAGGCGAAGTGCAAAAACGCCCGTGTTCTTTCGTTGCAGTGCAGGTTAAAGAACCCCATGTGGTCAAAATTAATCCGGAGCCTTCCACTACAGCGTGCCTCATAATCAGAACTGATTTTGGCACGTAAAACTCCAGAAAGAAGAAGAAAAAAGAACCTGCCCAAGAAGAAAGTGCGGAGCGTCTATAGGATTTGCTCAGCTCTTGTTGCGGACAGGGACTGCCTAGGCCGCGCAAGAACTACACTCGCCCGGTCAACAATGCTGTTAGTTAGGGCGCCTTTTAGTTTACCAAAATGTGATTTGGTCGCATGAGTGGTATAGTTCGTTTTTAAAGGCGAAGAATTTCTTAGAGAACATTTGCCACTTTGAGAGTATCTATCTATCTATCTGGCTGCCTACGTCTTGGTGCTCTCATGGTCGTATCGTTAACTTGGTATTTTCCAAAATAAGCATACTATGACAAGAGTGCATGACGAACATAAATGATAGGTCATAACATGCGTGTCATGTACGTCATAAAACAGCCGCTTAAAATGACATTGACCCCGCGAAAAAAACATTAACACTCTAAAACCACTGAAATGTGTTCGGACTTAAGGTACTAAGTGAAGGCAAAACCAAAGGATGGTGCTAGTAGTAATAGTCATGAGCATGGCTCAGCAAAAATGGGAATGAGTCAGCGAAAAGAGATCAATACTCAGAAACCACTCATACGCGTTCTGACGTGGGTACAAAGTGAAGGAAACACTAAAGGATGGTGGTAGAAGTCATAGTCAGGAGCATGACTCAGCAAAAATGACAATGACTCAGCGAAAAAAGCTTACCACTTAAAAACCATTCAAATGGGTTCTGACATGGGTACTAAGTGAAGGAAACAATAAATACTAGTGGTAGAAGCCATAGCCATGACCATGACTCAGCAAAAATAACAATGACTCAGCGAAAAAACATTTGCCAGTTTGGCAGTATCTATCTATCTATCTATCTATCTATCTATCTATCTATCTATCTATCTATCTATCTATCTATCTATCTATCTATCCATCTAGTCGCCTACATTTTTGTGCTCTTGTGGTCGTTTCGTTCACTTGGTATGTACCAAAATTGGCATACCATGACAAGAGTATATGAGGAACATAAATAATACATCATGACGTGAATGTGATAACATGCGTGTCATGTAGGTCATGAAACAGCCGCGTACGCCTTGGTGTCCTTATGGTCGTTTCGTAAACTTGGTAGGTACCAAAATTGGCATAGTATGACAGGAGTGTATGACGTATATAAGTCATAGGTCATGACATATATGTCATGACATGCGTGTCGTGTAGGTCATGACAGCGGCGCAGCGAAAACGTTTAACACTCAAAAAGCACAGAAATGGGTTCTGACGTGGGTACTAAGTGAAGGAAGCAGTAAAAGATGATGGTAGAAGCCATAGTCATGACCATGACTGAGCGAACATGACAATGACTCAGCGAAACAAGATTAACACACACAAAATAACCAGCAGATCCCATGCCCGGTGGGAATCAATGTTATGCGAAGCAGTGTGCCTATCAAGTTAAAGAAACGACCAAGAGAACACCAAGATGTAGACAGCTTTTTCATGACCTACATGACACGCATGTCATGACATTCACGTCATGATTCCTCAGGAGCCCCTTTAGCAACACCTAAGAGACCATGCTCATGATTACGACTTCAACCGTTGACCTTTAGCCTATTCCTTCACTTAGCACCACATCCGAACCAATTCCATTGGTTTTTGAGTCTTAATCGTTGTTTGCTGAGTCATTGTCATTTTTGCTTAATGATCGTCATAACTATGGCTTCTACCACCACCCTTTAGGGCTTTCTTCAGTTGGTACCCACGTCCGAACCCATTTCAGTGCTTTTGAGTGTTAATATTTTTTTGCTGAGTCATTTTCACTTTTTCTGAGTTATGGTCATGACTTTGGATTCTACCACCATCCTTTAGTGTTTCCTTCACTTAGTACCAACGTCCGAACCCATTTCAGTGGTTCTTGAGTGTTAATCTTTTTTCGCTGAGTCATTGTCATTTTTGCTGAGTCGTGCTCATCACTATGACTTCTAGCATCATGCTTTAGTGCTGCCCTTACTTAGTGCCCACGTCCGAACCCATTTCAGTGGTTTCTGAGTGTTATTGTTTTTCGCTGGGTCATTGTCATTTTAGGCGGCTGTTTTATGAACTGCATGACATGCATGTCATGACATTCATATCATGAACTATCATTTAGGTTGGTCATACCCTGTTGTCATACTTTGCCAATTTTGGAACCTACCAAGGTAACGAAACGACCATGAGAGCACCAAGACGTCGCCAGCTGTTTCATGACCTACATGACACGCCTGTCATGACATTCACGTCATGATTCCATGTGAATATGAAAATTACAAGGACATCAATAACCAATTTTTGCTCACCTTGCTCATTGAAAGCCCGGCCCACGCGGCGCTTCCCAACAAACACACTCGGATATTGGTTAGTTAAACTTGCCGCATCATCTGTGGCTCTTGTTTGGCCTTTTCTTTCTATTTTAGATACCTGCTTTTACTTCTTTTTTGAACCGAAGCAATAATCTTATTTAATTTTGGGTGCAGAATGTTTGTTGCCATGCTGCTGGCAGTTAAGTTGCACATTTTCGTACTGATTCTTATATTATTCCACCCATATGGTGCTGTCGCATTGTCTAAGTACATATCACGATTTCTGCGATCATAGTTTTGTTCTTGCCTGGGTCGTCTGTCTTTCTATGCATTAAGTTTGCTATCTGTGACTGCGCAACATGTTTATTTGTCTTGTTTGACGCATTATATACAGTGCCGTTTGCTTAAATACGTAGATTTATTGGAGACTTATACGTACTGCAATGGGGATGTTTTCCTTGCAACACTCGATCTGGCGTTAGAACGGCAGACTGAAACAAGTCAAAAGGGAGCTATGGCGAAGCGGGCGAGCAAGCGTTGCTTATCTTCTTCTTCCTTCACCAGCACCATGGCCCAGTCCCTTCAGTACAATCACTCCCCACCAAAAGAGGAGCCATCCTGGCGACCTAGGGGCAGGAGAAGACAGGGGGGTCGTGGCACTGCTTTAGGCGGGAGACGTGGACAATTTCCTGGCCGCGACGACGCTGGTCGGAAGACGCGTCCTTCGGCTCGATGAGGTAGTTGACTGCGGATGTTTGTCGCAGTACCCGATAGGGACCATGGTACTTGGAATGCAGTTTGGAGGAAAGGCCCGGTGGAGTAGACGGCACCCACAACCAGACCAGCGAGCCGGGAGTAAAGGACGTAGCTGTAGTGGACGTGTCGTGGCGATGCTTTTGGCGCCACTGGTCCTGGGATGTGAACGAGCGAGCGAGCTGGTGACATTCTTCCGCGTATGCAGCCGCTCGTGAAACAGTCGTCGACTCCGAAGCATCCGGCCGGTAGGGTAGAATTGTGTCCATTGTGCAGGAAGGTTCGTGTCCGTAAAGAAGAAAGAAAGGTGAAAATCCAGTGGTGCTTTGCGTTGCAGTATTATATGCGTACGTTACGAAAGGCAGAATCCGATCCCAATTCGAGTGGTCAGAGGAAACATACATGGCCAACATGTCGCCAAGGGTGCGATTAAAACGCTCTGTCATGCCATTAGTTTGGGGATGGTATGCCGTGGTAGTGCGGTGAATGATGCGACACTCCTTTAGCAACGCTGTAATGGCGTCAGAGAGGAAAACGCGACCGCGGTCGCTCAGTAATTCTCGAGGTGCTCCATGCCGTAATACCAGGTTCTGAAGGATAAAACGAGCAACGTCTTTTGCCGTGGCAGATGACAGGGCTGAAGTTTCAGCGTACCGCGTAAGGTGGTCGATAGCAACAATAACCCAGCGGTTGCCGCTGGGAGTGCTGGGAAGCGGACCGTATAGGTCAACGCCGACGCGGTCGAACGCTCGAGCGGGGCATGGTAAAGGCTGCAAGGGGCCGGCAGCAAGTTTAGGAGGCGTCTTGCGGCGTTGGCACAGGGGGCATGACCGGACATACTGGCGAACGAAACGATACATACCGCGCCAATAGTACCAAACCTGGAGGCGAGAGTATGTCTTCAATACCCCAGCGTGGCCGCATTGTGGGTCATCGTGGAACGTGGCGCAGATGTCGGAGCGGAGATGTCGGGGAATAACAAGCAACCACTTGCGACCGCTGGAGTTGTAGTTGCGCCGGTAGAGGAGGTGATCCCGAATAATAAAGTGCGTGGCTTGGCGACGGAGCGTCCGAGAGATCGGCGCTGGCGACCGGCTAGACAGGAAGTCGAGAAGCGAACAGATCCATGGGTCCTTGCGCTGCTCTGATGGCATGTCGGAAATGTTGAGGGCGAAGGCACCGCAGGCGGAAATCGACGAGCAGATAGGATCAGGTGACAGGGGTGACCGGGAAAGAGCGTCTGCGTCTGAATGCTTGCGGCCGGAGCGATAAACAACACGGATGTCGTATTCTTGTAGGCGTAATGCCCAACGAGCGAGCCGACCAGTTGGATCTTTGAGTGAAGACAACCAGCATAGGGCATGATGGTCGGTCACGATGTCAAAAGGGCGCCCATACACGTAAGGTCGAAATTTTGCGATAGCCCAAATAATGGCCAAACATTCCTTTTCAGTAACGGAGTAGTTCGCCTCAGCTTTGGTAAGGGTGCGGCTGGCATACGCTACGACGTACTCATCGAAGCCATTCTTGCGCTGTGCAAGAACAGCACCGAGCCCGACACCACTAGCGTCCGTGTGAATCTCAGTTGGAGCAGAGGGATCGAAGTGGCGCAGTACTGGCGGTGAAGTGAGAAGGCGGCGCAGTTCTTGAAATGCGTCGTCACATGCCGGGGACCAGTCCGGTAGCTCGGAACGGCCGGTAAGAAGCGCGGTCAAGGGGGCGATTATGGAGGCAAAATTGCGGACGAAGCGGCGGAAATAGGAGCATAAGCCGATGAAGCTGCGAAGCTCTTTCAGGGTAGTTGGTTTGGGGAACGCGGATACAGCACTAAGTTTCGTAGGGTCCGGGAGGATACCGTCTTTTGAGACCACATGACCGAGGATAGTAAGCTTGCGAGCGCCGAAGTGGCATTTCTTCAAATTTAGCTGCAGTCCTGCAGCGGTGAGGCACGCAAGGACTTGCTCGAGGCGGCTGAGGTGTGATGCAAAGTCGGTAGAAAAAACTACAATGTCATCTAAGTAGCAAAGGCACGTGTTCCACTTCAGGCCTCGGAGAATGGTGTCCATCATTCGTTCGAAAGTGGCAGGCGCGTTGCAGAGGCCAAAGGGCATGACGGTGAATTCATATAGGCCATCAGGTGTTACAAAGGCTGTCTTTTGGCGATCGGCCTCTGCCATCGGCACTTGCCAGTACCCGGAGCGCAGATCCAGTGAAGAAAAGAATTCCGCACCCTGTAGGCTGTCCAAGGCATCGTCGATGCGCGGCAGAGGGTAGACATCTTTGCGCGTTATGCGGTTAAGGCGGCGATAGTCGACGCAGAACCTTATGGAGCCGTCTTTCTTTTTAACGAGGACAACCGGAGATGCCCAGGGACTGTTAGAGGGCTGGATGATGCCACGCTGCAGCATGTCGTCAACCTGCTGGTCGATGATCCGGCGTTCAGCGACCGACACACGATACGGACGCTGGCGCAAAGGGGTTTGTTGACCGGTGTCGATATGGTGAACGACTGCTGACGCTCGACCCAAAGACGGTTGGCCAATGTCGAAGGAGGCCCGAAAACGCTGGAGGAGCTGGATAATTTCCTCGTGCTGGACAGGTGTGAGTGCCGAGTCGACGGCATGAGCAAAGACGTCCACAGGGGCATCGGTCGCGCCAGGAGGAGTGACGGCGCAAAGCGGAAGTGGTGCCGCATCGTCAAACATGGTGGCTGGGAGGGTGCAGTCGAAATATTCAGAGCTCCCCAAGCACTCGCCGCGGAGTATGGATGAAGGGCACGCGGAGGGATTGCACACGTAAAGGGCAGCAGAACCGCCGCAAAAAGTGACGATAGCAAAAGGAAGCAGAAGGTTCCGACGGCTCGCACAAGAGGCTGACGGCGTAAACAAAACAGATGAGTTCGCGACAGAGTCACACGACACAGGGACCAGAGCGGCTGAGAAAGGTGCGATGTCGATGTCCGTGGCAGCAACAACTTTAGTAGAATGGTGGTCGTCAGGCTCAAAGCACGGCACTGATAACGTAAGTTCGGCACGAGCGCAGTCAACAACAGCTTGGTTCAGAGATAGGAAGTTCCATCCAAGAATGACGTCGTGCGAGGAACGGGATAGAACGACAAATTCGACAACATACAAAACGCCTTGAATGACGACCCGAGCTGTGCAGGATGCTGAAGGCTGAATGCAATGCGATGTTGCCGTACGCAGCGATAGATAAGTCAGTGGGGTGGTCACTTTGTTCAAATGGCGGCAAAACTTTTGACTAATAACAGAAACGGCGGCTCCGGTGTCAATAAGTGCGTGTACGGTGACGCCATCGACGGACAGTTCAATTTCGTTCGCAGGAGAAAAATGAGGCCTTGAAATGTTCGACGTAAACGCAGTTCTTGCCTCGGGAACTGCGACTGTTAGTTTTCCTCGCGGGCAGGACTGAGGCGACGAACCATGGGGGAAAGGGATCGACGACGTGGGGAGGGCGACCGGCGTGAATCGAAGGGGCGGCGACTAGAAGACGAGTCCGGAGGAAGAGTAGACACATCATGACGCGGAAGTCGAGCAGGCATGTAGCCGGAGGCGCTCCCACTGTCAGGGAAACGGTAGTTGCGACGGCGGCAGAATCGTGCTACGTGGCCCGGGAAACCACAGGAATAGCATATTGGCCGGTTATCAGGTGTGCGCCATGGGTTGACGACAGGGGCTCCAGCGGCCGAGTAAGGAACGGGAACCGGGCGTGAAGGTGGTGGCGGCACATGGAAAGTTCCGGTGGTCCGGTAGGCGTCAGGAGCCGGAGGAGCATAAGGCCGGGCGACAACGTTAGCGTACGTCAGTGGTCCAACAACGGGCTGCGGATGAGGGGCAGCTGGTAGCGCCTCAGCAACTTGCGTTTGAAGCACCTGACGAAGCGAAGGAGCCAAGGAAGTCACCGGCTCAGGAGGGCTAGTCGCCAGAGACAGTTGCCGCGCGACTTCCTGGCGGATGAACTGCTGTATTTGCGGCATTAAAGCAGAAATGTCGGCAGCGTCGCGACTAAAATCCAAGGGAGCGAGATCCGCGGTATCCTGCTGAGCAGCACAACGTGTTGTGGCACGCTGCTTGCGCAGCTCGTCGTACTCCTGACAGAGCTGAATTACCTCGGCAACGGTCCGGGGACTCTTGGCGACGAGCATCTGGAAGGCGTGGTCATCGACGCCTTTCATGACGTGCTTGATCTTGTCAGCTTCGTCCATGGATGAGTTGACGCGCCGGCAGAGCGAGAGCACGTCTTCAATGTAGCTGGTAAAGCTCTCGTCAGTGCGTTGAACGCGACCACGCAATCGCTGCTCAGCACGAAGGCGGCGAACGGCGGGACGGCCGAAAACCTCAGTCAAAGTGCTTGCAAAAGCGGACCAGGTGGTAAAACTGGTTTCATGATTTCTGAACCAGAGGTTTGCCACGCCCGTCAAATAAAAGCCTACATTAGTGAGCTTGTCGCGGTCGGACCACTTATTATATGCGCTTACACGGGCGTATTCGGCGAGCCAGTCCTCGACGTCGAGGTCCTCTGCTCCGCTAAAGATAGCAGGATCACGCTGCCGGACGACGCCAGGGCAGACAATGGTCGGGGGTACGGGAGCAGCAGCCTGGGACGGTCCGGGATCATTCATCGCAGGAGCTCTTGGTAGCGTCCGACTGCGGAGTTCCAGGATGTGGAAGAGAAACCCAGCGCCTCCACCAGATGCAATGGGGATGTTTTCCTTGCAACACTCGATCTGGCGTTAGAACGGCAGACTGAAACAAGTCAAAAGGGAGCTATGGCGAAGCGGGCGAGCAAGCGTTGCTTATCTTCTTCTTCCTTCACCAGCACCATGGCCCAGTCCCTTCAGTACAGTACATTTAAATATCTTATTGCGAGGATTTGTGTATACAAGCAGTGAACTTTCATTACAGCGACACTTCTTGCCCTTTATCAAGTTGTACCTTCGTATTTGTATATTCCATTCTATCTTCGCATTTATAATGTATGTTTTGCAGAACCCCGGCTTTGTATATGTACTCACTGTTGCGACTATAATCTCGGTGTAATTACAATACACGACCAGTAACAGCTGCTCCTGCGCAATCTATTGCAACGAAGGACAGCGTCATTGAGGTTTTTCCCTGGTCGTTGCTGATGTACAAAAATATAAACAAGGTTCTTGAATGACAAATATTCATCAAACTATTTGTCCTCAACTTGTTCTTTTCATGATCTTTACGTTTTTCATGTCAGCTGCATGCACTGCTTTGCTGGTCTCGAACTGATATTGTTCTAAAGTTCGTGTGATATTTTCTTTACTTATGAAATACACAAAAGAAAACGCGGAAGCACTGATATCACTTATTGCTGCCACATTTCTAGGGCCATACGAATATATTCTTGTATGAAAAAATACATAGCTTACTTGACAGTCGGTAGCTTTCAATAATTCGTTTGCAGCATCGAATATACAACGGCATTGGCAATGGCAATGCAGTTGTTATTCAAGTAATCGAACCCTCGACAAATTCTATAAGGAGCAGGCCGTGCTGTAACGTGAGCCCCCCCCCCCCCCCCCCCCCGACTAAAAACTTTGGGCTACGCCACTGCGTGTAACATACATACACTCTACACATACATACACATACACAAGACATGGCTCTGGCTGCTATAAGCACGTGGTCGTGGGATCAAATCACGGCCACGGCGGCAGCATTTAGATGGGGGCGCAATGCGAAAACACCCGTGTACTTAGATTTAGGTGCAGGTTACAGAACCTCCTCAGATCTGTACATCATCAGACTTGCTTTTTTTGGTATACTTTTTATTAGCTCGTGCTGCCACGTGGCATAACCTCCGAAATAACATAAATACAGTTATTTTGTTTGTTTTGAAAACATGTCCATACATGAAAGGGAAAACAAGCAGCAGGATGGCAACTGCCACCAAGAGAGATTCTTGCTTAGCGGGGAGGGAAGAGTTGCATAATGTGCAGCACAGTGTCTCTCGTTTGAAGACGTCTACACCAAGGTAAATATACCTAGTTGCGAAGCTTCTATAGAAGCCCATACGTTCAAAAAATGGCGGTTCATCTGCGGTTCATGGGGCTTAGCGCCATTGGTGTGAGCAGGGAACACTTCCGGCGGAAGAAAAAATAACGACATCATATCCGTTGAAAACAGAAGTGACGTCATTTTGTTTTCAAAGGCGCGACATTTGTTTTCGAAGCCTGCCTGTATAGAGCTGTATATTGAAATGCCGCGCCATTCGACTTCATGGCCGTTTCGAGCTTTCAGCGCGGAAAGCGATGCAGGAAAAGTTCAGCCGTACGGGTGTCGAAATCGCATTGCTGCACGGAACATACTTTCTTTGGAGGCCGACGAATGCTTTGGGCGTAGAGTGCTCGTCCTTTCGTCGGACGCCAAGCCCGTCGGCCAGCTCTAGCTACCCTACGAAAACAACTAAAGTAAACAACTATTTGGCGGTCGCAACTCACTACTTTTGACTGAACAGGTTAAGAAACAATGAAACTGCCCGTGTCACCAAATTCAGGCAAACGTCGACAAGCAAAGCAACACAGCATGTGAGGGGGGCGTGAACTTTACGAGCGCGCCTTTCTGTCCACTTCAAGAGGTGCATTGCATTGCAAGTGATAGAGCCATCAACGCCCGCCGCTATCGGTGGGCGCAGTAAAAAGCCATTTATAGATAATAATCAAGTAAAATAGAGTTCTTTTTTGCCATGCATATATAAAATTGATTAGGAATTTTATTTTCGTTGAATGAATCTGTGTCTCGCTTTAATTAAAGTAAATGCTTTTTTTCCTTCCCAATGTTTGTTCCCTCCAAACATAGTCGCGCTTTAATCGCTGCTCCCATAACCACCCTTGCTGATGTCGGTGACAATTCGTACTGAACCGCTTTTCGCCCGAAGCTTCGCGACCATTTGGATCGACCTTGTCTACACGACGTTGCACTGGGGAGTGGGATAATTCAACTGCCACCAGAAGGGGCACAAAACCTGCCTACTCTTGTGAAAGGAGGATACAGCAAAATAGAAATGGAAGATAAGAAGAAGCGAAAGAGAGAGAAAAGGAAGAGAAAGATGACAAGCCTAAAAAAATTTTACCGGCTATTACGATACTCTCTAAAGCGAATTTTGAGCGCAGCTGTTTAGGTGTTTTGAATTCGCGGTATATTGTGGCAAAGAATTCGACTCTGAACGACAGGGTGCTCTCGCCGGCGGCGCTGTGCCTCTGCTCGGGCAGCTCGTTTAGCAGCATCGGCCGACGAAGCATTTCCACCGGTTCCGTCGCACATCGTTCAGAAAGAATTAAAGAACCCCAGGTGGTCGAATTTTCTGGAGTCCCCCACTACGGCGTGCCTCATAATGAGATCGTGATTTTCACGCGTAAAACCCGATAATTTAATTTAAAGCGTGAACATGGGAACGCGTGGCTCGCGCAGAACGCACTTTCTAGCGGCGGCGCTGCCACAATCGAAGAAGCGCAAGCGCAGTGGGTTCGAAGTAGAGCACTGCACGGGCCTGATTTTTCAGCCCGAGCCCGGCCCGGGCCCGCTTCACGAGACCCGAGCCCAGCCCAGGCCCGTAATGCAAAGCCCGAGCCCGGCCCGGGCCAGGGCCTACATGACCGAGACCAGCCCGGGTCAGGGCCCGACCCAGGCCCGTGTTACTGAGCCGGGCCCAGGCGTTCATTGCTAAGCTTAGCAAGAGCCCACGTGTGCATGACCAGGCCCGGCCTGCAACAAAAAAATTCTTTTTTTACTTACAGATTGTACCGTATCTGTCAGCCGCGCCTTCTCGAGGTTTAATCAGCTGCAGTATATAAGCAATAAAAGGTCGAAATCTTTGTTTCTCCCACGGCAACATCAGTTATCCGGCCCATTGCCTGTGCTGCTATTTTTCCCCTAGTGTGCGTGCACTTACCTTGATTTGAACGATATGGTTCTATGATGTCATTTAGCATGCAAATATTCAGGGTGTTTCATTTTAGCTGAATCAAATTTTTTAAGATTTCCTGTGGCAGACAGCAGAATTATAATCCTTTACATAAACTACTCGATAAAGGCGGCCATTACTTCCACGAGAAATCAAATGCCTAATTGAATAATTACCATAATTACGCTAATTACCTTTTTAATTATTATTTTACGGCACATCTTTCAATCTACGAATTATAGCCGCCGAGTTCACAAGGCGTATTTACTTGGAGCGAATTCTCAGGACTAAACCAGTTTCGAAATAGTAATTTTTAAAGTGTCCAATAAAATCAATCAAATCAAATCAATTTATTCTCCAGTTTACATGCTAGACGGTCATTTTGGACTAAAAGCTGCATATGTAGCTTGACGTAAAAGCATATGTAAAAGACCAGGCAAGGCTTTCCTAAAACAGCGTGCGCAGATGCACAATAATTCACATATATTTCCAGCTGTCGCTGCAGGAATTCCTCATAGACGAAATAGCTATGAACGGAAAGACAAAGAATACTTCCATCACGGCGAGTTACCAGAATGGGAAAAAGTTTTAATAGAATGCATTTTAAACAACAAAACAATACCAATACTAGCTATACAAAACAACGCAACACCAGCTGTACAACATAGCATGAGACTGAATTTTACAAGATTAACATTTGCTAAGAAAACGAAACGGGATGTACATTATATACTCAGAACCATACACAAAGGCTGAATAATGATCACATCAGATACACTACAAGTGACTAAAGTATGATCTGAGTTCTTTCTTACTGAAATCATCGACATTTTTGTATTTGTTCAAAGTGAATGGTAGGTTATGTATTAACGACTGATTCTTATAGAGTGTTCTGAAGTATGGAGTTTACCATATCTCAGGATTTCTTGTGTTCGCATTAATGCGACGACGCCCTAGGGGGCTTATTGTTCTATGTAGGTCCAAGCTAATTCTGACATGGATGGCTTAATGGATGGTCAAAATGCCTAATTGAATATTTAACATAATTACGGTAATGAACTCTTTAATTAATTATTCTACGGCACATCTTTCAATCTACGAATTATAGCCGCTGAGTTCGCAATGCATATCCACTTGGAAAGAATTCTCCGGACTGAACCAGTTTCGAGATATTATATTCAATGTGTCCGGCGAAATGCATGGGCGTTCCAGTTAACTTTTTCAGGAAAACGCTGTTTTATGCATTGCAGCACAAAAGTAACTGGCCTTAGCGCTAAAATAATGCAATAGTATCGACGCTGGTAATAGTGCAATCGCAAAAGCAGTAACATGGAAATGGTTTGAGGAGTGGTTCTTTGTATAATTTATTTTTCCTTACGCAGAAACAATGTTCGTTTTTGCGGAAAAGAAAAATTAGCGCAGGTTGCACTGGCGGCCCAATACTAGAGACAGCGCAGCTGATGGGCACCTATAGCTAGTCCTACCTTTTGGGCTAGGCGAAGCGCTACCCAAGTCATCCCCAGAATTTCCCGGAATTATTGATTATTGATCGATTATCGATTAGCTATTGATTGGCTATCGATTGGCTATTGTAAGGTATTGGCCACGTATTTGGGGTAGGTTAAGCACTACCAAGTCATCGCCAGCATTTTGCGGAATTTATTGAATATTTATTGATTATCGACTAGCTATTGATTGGTTATCAATTGCCGATCTATGACTGACTAAGTTTAAGCAGTCCCCACCATTCTTACCTAGACTTATCTAGGCTTGGACCCTTGCTGCATTGCTGCCAGGATCGGCCCATATTTGTGGATTCAGCAGACACATTACGCCCGGCTGAAACAGCTCCGCTGTTAAAAATGAGAACTTCATCTGTTTTAATATTTTCTTTGATAAGATATACAGTCAAGAGAGCGGTGTGGATCAGAGAAGAAACGGGGATGACCGATATTCTAGTTGACATTAAGCGGAAGAAATGGAGCTGGGCAGGCCATGTAATGCGTAGGATGGATAACCGATGGACCATTAGAGCTACAGAATGGATACCAAGGGAAGGGAAGCGCAGTCGAGGACGGCAGAAAACTAGGTGGGGTGATGAAGTTAGGAAATTCGCAGGCGCAAATTGGAATCAGCTAGCGCAAGACAGGGTTAATTGGAGATCGCACGGAGAGGCCTTCGTCCTGCAGTGGACATAAATATAGGCTAACGATGACAGTCATCTTGCACGTGTCACTTCAGCTTGGCACAGAATGCATTGAAGCATGCTATGCATAAAGGTCGCGTGTGCTCGAAGGCCTGCTTCGGCCTTTCAATGAGCGAGCCCGAGTCTGGCACGGGCCCGTGGCTTCAAGCTCGAGTCCGGCCCGGGCCCGCGGCCTCAAGCCCGAGCCCGCCGACAAACGCTTCGGACGGCCCCGCCCGGCCCACGGGCCAGGCCGGGCCCGGGCTTTCAGGTCGGCCCAGGCCCGTGCAGTGCTCTAGTTCGATGCCCACGCCAGCACTTTGTTTCCGCGCTGGCCGCATGCCTGGTCGCCGCGGGCACTGTGCTTTCCTCCTCCCGCTCTCGCCATGCCCTCCTCCGCTTTCCGCCTCATGGTTCCACTGCACCGTCCTTTGTGCTTTCCTCACCGCGCCACTACGCTCTCGCCACGTTTATTAACGCCGGCAGCGCGCCGCGTTCGCTCTCATTTTCGCTGTGCTCGTTCGCTCTGTTGCGCCGCCGATGCTCGCTGCAGGAACGGGGGCCTAAGCAGCGCCTCTCAATTTTTTAATGCCAACCAGGGGCGGTATTCTGCAAGAGTCTACCTAGTGGACTGTCCATTTCGGCTGTCGCTGATTGGCTGCTGCTCGATGTTCAGAAAGGTGCATTGGCTGCTGCTTGATGTGCAGGAAGGTGCGTCCTTCCTGCACATCAGCGACAGCCGAAATGGACAGTCCACTAGGCAGACTCTTACAGAATACCGCCCCAAATGCGGCCGATCCGATGGTTCACCACCCTCTCCGATTACGCTTTCTTACTCTCTCCCGTCGGCTGGCGCTCGCGCCTGCTTTACGGTCGGGGGGATGGGGGAGAGTACCCTCTGGATGGCGCCGCACGACGGAAGTCGGAGGAAGTAATCCTGACAGACGCGTCAGGCGTCTACCGCATCTCCTCCGGAACAGCAGCGGCGCGCGCCCAGACGCATCCGTGACGCAACCACTCAGACCCTATGGGTAGCATCACATCGCGACAACTCCCGGAACTAAGGCAGACCAACGGCTCCCGTTGCGTAGCGGGCGATTGCACTGGCGTTAAAAAAATAGTAGAGGCGCTGGCCTAAGGGCTTCACTCTAAAATAAAGCAGAATATACGCAATGGAGTTCACGCACAGTTGGACGAGTCACTGCAGATCACGTTACGAAAACAATGTGAAGAATAGGAAAAATATTGACTGAGGTTTTGTCATAAAAAAAAAAGAGAAATAACCTAGGAACCAGAACCTAAGTTATGTCCATCTATAAGAGTAAGGATAGCGCGATCTGCTTGGTCGAGTCATTCAGGTCCGTTTGACGCCGATATTCCAACAGTGGCTTATCAAATTGTTGTCCGTAATCCATCGCTCATAGTCTCAAGGCCACGTCTAAAGTAAATGGAGGGCAGACACTATTTTCAGGTTTCAACCCAGGTTGATGTGCCCCATGCTTGCCAATGTCTATTACGGGCCTGACAGCATGCCTTATATGATGACGACGCAGTGATGGGGATAACATGTCTAACAAGGAATGACCTGGATGAAACGACAAATACGGCATGACAATGAAGGTATGTGCACAAGAGGATGTCCACGAATGTGTTTGATGACGATGACGTGAAGACAACATTATAACATATACTTACCATAAAGGCGTCAAGACGATGGCATTACGATAATGTTATGATCAGTTTGAAATTACGATGAGATGAAGATAGATTGACGACAATGGCAGAACAAAAGTTGGATGACGAAGTTAAAGTGACCTAGATAGAATGAACACGACAGCATCCCGACGACGGTATGAAAACGAATGCATGACGACGACTGTATGACGACGACACATCTACGACGATGGCGTAACAGCGGTATGAAGATAATGTGATGACGAGTGCATGGCCACAATAGCATGGCAATGACATGACGAGAATCGGCTGACACAGCTAAAGTTAGGACGATGGTACGACCACGACATCACAACGATGTTATGAGAACGAATACATGACGAGTATATTCACATGCATATTTTATCTGTATCCGTTGACTGCATTTCACCTGCTAAGAAATGTTAAACTTTAACGCTCACAGCAGGCCACGCTTGCATGTGTCGGAAGTTTCGCAAATGTTATCGATGGTTCTAGCGTTGTGCGTTGCCGACGAACGTTCTATTCAGAATGCATGCTTTTTTTAATTTCGAAAGCTTGCCCTTGGACATTATACAAAGCATGTCAAATATACACGAACAGACTTGAATCATGCAAAAAAAATCTAGAAGTGAACGATGATATGGTCCATGAATCCAACGTTCAAGGTCGGGAGGGAGGATAGGCCGGAAGGCCTGTTGCCCATAGGTGGCGGATACAGCTTCGGTGAAGTCCTGGGCACGTCCATAATAGATGTGTCACTGTCACATTTTGAATTGTAGTGTCACAAAATGGGCACGATTTATCATAGGGACCATGGTACTGCGGTGCCCAGAGAGCTGTCACAGACGGGGTGAGCGCGACGCCGACACGCAGCCTCCGTAACGTAACCGCCTCTCGGCGGCTGCGTGTAGGGGTCGCGCTCACCCCGTCTGCATGCGCGACACGAATTGTGTAGCAGTTTCTGGAAGCAATCTCGCCCGTGCACATGACACGCAGAGTCTCGACACATGGCAAGCGGCGCCTTCGAATCGCACGAAGCACATTCCGCATGAATGACATGTGCGTGACCTCATCATAATATGCATGCGCGCCCCGAGGCGATGGCATCACCCGACCACTCATAGATCGCAAAGCGAATTCTTCGAAAACTGATGCGTTACAGAATACGGCCCTTGGACTCCTTTAAGAAGTATTAATGAATAATAGTGGGCATAGCCTAAACAGTTGCATTTTAGTAATTCTCGAATTAGAACATGCTGTAGAATTCAAACGTCAGAGCCCCATTTTACTTTTTCGCACATTTTCTCACTCAGTGGACAATCAACAGCATTTCTTAACAGTCATTCAAGTTAGACCTACTACAACGCATGTAAGAATTCTCGTGAAACTATACTTCTGCGTTCTTCTTGGCGTGTGTTTTTTTATTTTTAACCCTTTTGATATCAGTTTATGTTGTATTTAAATCCTTCTGGTATCCTTATACTATATACTCTGTGTTCGATTTATTTGCTCGATGCTCAGGGTGTACCAGGGGTCCAAAATCCCGGAAGGAATGTTTTGCCTACAGTCCTGGAGCTCTCGGAACTCATCTGGACTACATTCACTTGAGCTTCACATGTACATATTTTGTTAGGTGAAGTGAGCCTTTGAAGCTTTCAATCCAGTTCGTAATATTCTTTTCATTGTCACTGTCATCATACTATAGCATTTTATCTCTCTCTCTCTCTCTCTATATATATATATATATATATATATATATATATATATATATATATATATACATATGTGTGTGTGTAGAACGAAGGACTTTCGCAATAGCTCCTTTCTAGGATCAGCTGACAGCAGACTCTGCCTGCAATTTTTCTTGTCATTTCACCGCCAAATCCTTCTTTGCCATTCACAATGTTTCCTTTGCCTGGCATCATATTTCGTTAGAGAAATAGGCTCTGCCCTGAGGAAGGACTCTGCCCCCGCCGCAGATGGCTTTCAAAATACAACCGCACGGGCGGGAGTGCGCGGCGTAGATAGCGGCCTCAACCTCTCCGTATCCTCCCCCTGAATCGTTGCGGAGCCTCGCGGCCCGGCGGGCGCGCGTGGTCGCTCGGGCGGCGCAGAGTCACAGCCCCACCCTCCCTACTCTCCCTCCGGAGTACAGTGAACTAGAAAGAGCGGAGGGCTAGGCGCACAGGGAGCGAACGGGGAGCGAACGCACTCAATCTCCCACGCGCAAGCAACGAAGCGGGAAGCCAGCGCCGGAGGGAGCGGAGGGGGGGGGGGGCACTTTACTCTGCCAACAACCGCACCGTCTCTTATCTCCACACGGCTCTGACCTTTATGCACTGTGCATTCGCCGCTCAGTTTCTGTTGAAGCGATAGACCGCACGTACCTTCGCCCGCTGCAGCGTATGGGCTTGCTGCCAGCGTTTTGACAGTCGTTGTCTGCAGTTATTCAGTGTGATCTATTCATGTTTGTTTGTGCGCGCTCACACCACGCTTGTTCATTCAGTTAGTAATAGTCGGTCCACATTTTCCAACGCACGCTACACATGTAATGCTGCCTGGATCGGCAGTGCAGCGCTACAGGTGTGTCACTTCGCACGCGCGCTGCCCACGGTAAGCGCTTCTCATCAACACCACCGTTTCACACGCGCCTTCTCGTGGTCATCGAGTCTCTCTTCATGTCGGTCTACTTACGCCGCAGCACACCTGCTTACTTGATCAGCTCATGTTTACTACAATTCATATTGCTACCGAAGCCGCTCACCTTACTTCGTATGACATTGCTGTGTTGCTATCACATTCTTGCTTTGCCCTTAGGGAGAAACTGTGACATTTTTTGCAAGTGAAGCTACTGAAAGTGCCGAGCGTGACCGTTTCTCTGTTCGATGCTGCCCTGTTGTCGCTTTTTGAATAATGTAAGAGAAGAAGAAAACAAAGCGATACGCATTGCTATGCGCCGGGATGCAAGAGAGGGTACCCTGGTTTTCGAGAAGTAAATGGGCGCACGTTGTCTCTTTTTGGAGTGTCTAACGAAATGACCGGCGGAAACAATGGGAAAGAAATCTTCGCTGCAATGATAAGCCACTCTCCGAGATTTCAACTGTGTGGTAGAGGCACTTTGAAGCGCATTTTATTTTGCACGACTATGTTCACTTCATCAACGGTGAGGAAGTAAGGATTCCTCGAGGTACACCCGCGCTGACCAACGCCGTGGTGCCCACGCTCCTGCCCGATTTGCCATCCTACCTCTCAAAGGAAATGCATCAGAGAAGACCAGAAAGAAAACACGTTGCAGTGTGCCCAGCTGCACGCACGAAGAAGGTGCGTTTGCCTCGTCGCGACGTTCATGAGTCATCATCCCCAGATGATGGTGCGGATAGCAATGACTGCATGGATGTGACAGTGCCCCAGCAACGATCGTAAACAGTGTGGATATTAGAAAAGAAATTCTTGGTATATTGCATATTTTGTTCAAGGATGATCTGAGACGTCATCGAAATAATGACATCCAGACTTCCAAGCCAAGCTCTGCGGCCAGAATCTGCTTCTGTGGAAAAGCTTCTTTCGTTTTTGACGTGCCTGACCGAATGGGAGCTGCATGTAGGTGGTCGAGGTGGCTTCCTGTCCACATCTACTGCTGTTGGCCTGAGAGTCGCAGTTGCAAGCGTTCTGTCGTTGCTGACCTACATGACAAAGAATGCTAGCTACGAGTACTTATTGACCTCAAAGCTGAATCAGGACCCAGTTAAATATCTCTTCAGTATAGCACGGAAGTCAAGCGTTTGCAATACCCATCCAACAACCCAACAGTTTCTCATTACTACAGTGTGTCATGCCTAAGTGTTTATGGGCTAGCCAGATCTGTTGCTAATGGGAATGCTGAGCCTGGTGTTCTTACAGCCCTCCTTGAGCCACACTTGATAGAAGGCCCAACGTCTGGCGAAACTGATATAATCAAAAGCCTTCTTGATGTTGATGACATTCCCACTGCAGGGTATCAAAAGCAGGGCCCTGTACCAGACCATGTCTCGTGTTCAAGCAAAAAGTGAGGAAGGAAGTTTTTGTTCAAATTGGAGTGCGATGAATGCCAAAAATTGCTTCTCCCAAAGAAGGAGGATGTTGGTAGTCTTGGTGCAGCTCAGTACACCAGGCTGCGAGACAATGGTGGCCTACTGTATAAACCGGATGACTTTTCAGGTTTATTTGAAGATCGGAAAACCTTTTCACAGCCACATTCAGTGCACACGAGCTGCATCATGAGAGTGTTAAGGACGTTATTACTATTAAGCCAAACCGACAAAGATGGATAGGGTGCGCCAGCCATACAGAATCTTTGATGGTGAAGGATGTAGCTTTTCATGTTACCACACACGGCTGCACTTTTTTGTGAAGTCCTTAAACCATTTAAACCATTCCAAACAGTCGGGTGACCTCAAGATATCTCAAGCTAAGCCGTTGTACATAAGTATGTGAAATGGTATTGTGTACTCTCTACCGTGCAACTCATCTATTGCAGTATGTTTCTTGAAAATGCCTCCCCCTTACCTACTGATACTAAAAAAAAAAAAAACTCTCTGCAGGAGGCTCAGGCTTCTGAAACGCACATGTTCGTCGCTTGCTTAAATCATATTGATAGAAGAATGCAGCAGTATGCATGCATTTAGTACAAATTTAAGCTAAACATTTCGACAGAATTATCTGCTGGTTGGAAAAATTGATTAGGACTTGAACAGTGACTCCAACCAAGTAAGGGTATTTATTTGCCCGACGTAATATAAACTGCGTGAAGGGCATCCTACCCTCTGTGTATGTCCGTGACCTTGGAGACACGGCGAAAAGAAGAAAAGGCTCCCCCTTCTACGTCACCAACACTAAAACATCTCGCCCCCTCCTCCCCCACTTTAACGGCTTTCCCGTGGGTAAAGCGTCCCCCAGCATCGGTCATCCCAGTCGCCCAGCTAAGCCGCAGCCTCCCCACCCTTTCGCCATTTCCGTGTGTAAATAACAGGGGCCCTGTCAAGTGTGTCCACCCCTCTCCCTTCCTTTATCTCCCCTTTCTTACGATGGAACTTTGAAAAGCTGCACACCACCACCTCCGAAGAATAACCCCTGAAGATGGAGCCGAATTGGCTCCGAAACGTCGGGTTAATACATACCCTTACTTGGTTGGAGTCACTGTCTAGTAAATCATATTCAACACAAATGTATTTTCTATGTTTCCAACGGGACTTGTGACTGGTGCAACTGGTTAAAAAAAGGTAAAATTTTGATGCTAAAAGTGCACTCTGTAGATGCAGCACGAAGTGCATGCATCGCGATAACATACATTGCAGGTACGAACCGTGCACTGCCATCCCATACTACAGATCTTAAGGTTCCTTACATAAAATCATATTGATACATTTGGATCAGGAAAATGAACACAGCATTCCGAAACTCTGTGCCGCCGCACTCGCCTGCGGCGCTCTGCCGCGGACTCCCTCAGCCGGTGCTCGGGAAGTGAGCGCGCGCGCCAACTGGTAGCTTCTACACAATATGCCTCGCGCCGAGGCCACCGCTTCTTCCACTACCCAATATTTTCTAGTGCACTGTACTCCGGAGTCTTGCGCGCGACTGGAAGATGGGCGCTTCCTTTTCGCTTCCGGCCCTTCCGTGCGCAAGATTCTGCCGCGATCACCGGCTCACCCTCGCAAGCTTTCACTCGCACATACCGCATACGGCACACGGCGACGACTTTATCGACCGTGAACTTTATACGAAACCTTACGGCGACGGTGACACCGATGGCAGAAATGCGCCTGAGGTGTCCAAATAATTGGTATCGCAATAAAAAGTTAGAGTGACGTTGCACATGGTGAACACAGGTGACGCGCAAGCGTAAAGGTGCTATAGCACACACAAAGCTATTGGCGATCGGTGCGCCAATAGCTTTGCGAAATGCGATACACTGTCCGCATCGCAAATTGTAGTGAAGACACGGCTCACCCCCCCCCCCCCCCCCCCCCCCCCCCCCGCACACACACATTGGGAAGGCGGTGCGCTTTCCCCCGCTTTCCCCCCTTGTGCACGTGACATTGAACCCTCATGGTCAGCGCACCGTCGCACACTTTTACTGGCCCACACAGCTTATGCGGCGCGAGGACGATGTTATCACGAGACGAACCCGGTGCATCCGTATCGCAACAAAACGGGTAGCAACTCACAGAGGAGGTCAACCCAGCCACCGACCCAGAGCGCCTCCGCCTCCCTTCCTCCTCAGCGACGCTTCGCCTCGTTTCCCCTTCGCCGCTTCGCCCAATACCACCTTGACTTTGCTTAGAAGGGCGTTGCTTTGCCGCGCGCTTAGCGCGCTCCTTCGCACTTTCTCTGGCGCGCGATTCTCTTCACCTCCCGGCGCCTTCCTCGTCCGCTGTCTTCGTGGCTTCGAACAGACTTTCGGCGATTGCACTAATAGTCAGTTACGCTTGCCTGCTTTTATACTGTTATCACATCGCACAGCAAAGCTCTTGCACGTTCCACGAATTATGCAATTATTCCTTGTATGCGGTTCGCGTACATCAACTATAAGCAATGGTGTGATTGCATCTGGTAGTTATGGCTGTGGTTGTGAACTAGGAATAGCATACTAAATAGCTTTCACCGTACAGCTTTAACGTGACATAGCCAAGCTTCTGAGTTTGAAAACTTTGGAATCAGTAAGCCTTTTATATCACAAAAGACAGCCAACCTCGTTTTGTGTGAATTTGGACATTTATTTCGGATATTAGCGCACTATTTATATTTAACTGTGAACTCAGTCAGCTTCGAGGCAATGAGTTAAATGTCTATTCTAAATGAACTGAGCAACGAGGAACGCATCGAATCTCCAGAAAAAAAGAAAGAAATTACAAAGAGCTCCCGCAATCGGTATGTTCGGGGACATTGCATTAGTAACAGCACAGTTCGCCCCAAGCAGTCCGTTAAACTAGGTGTCCTCGTCTAGCAACAAATTAGAGCTAAATGCCTCATGCCGGACCCAACGAAGTTGCAAGCTCAATCTTCACGGGGCTTGAGCTACCCTCTGCAACGCACAATTCCATTCAATGTGTCAGTCGGGCCAATGTACCATTCCACGAGAGTCCCATTGCGATGAGCGGTGGTTTACCAATGAAAAAAAAAAATACTTTATTGCGTTAGAAATATACGGTACTTCACGCACTTTCTGCGAGCTATCTATCTATCTTTGTATATCTGTATGTTTGTTGTTAACCGTCATCCATTTTACCTGTGTCACTGGATAATCAGTCGCCGAATGGGTAGCGCAGCGAGTTGCTGTGCTGTTCTGACAGTATATGAAATCAATCATCGGACCAACTTGGACCACTTCCCCTTCCCCGTTATCCTTCCCCCAGTGCAGGGTAGCAAACTGAAATCTCTTCTGGAATCTCTTCACGGCGGCATTGCTAGGTGGTGCCTAAAACGTCCTTGCCTTTCCCACTACCTTTCTCTCTCTCTCTTAATACATATGTGCTGCTCTTCAACGAACCTCTTTCACGCTGGCATGGGTCACTGTAGATGCGGAACTGGGTGGGTACCACTGTTAAAAAAATACTTTGATGCCGATTGGAGTACTGGGTATGTATGTGCCACTCGGTCTGTGCTAGTGTTCAATCATGAAGGACGGAAACAAAACAGGAGAGGCCCTGACGTCACTTTTTTGTAGCCGGAAGTGCAACAATCTTGGTGTGCCACCTCTCTTTGCACCTCCAATCAGGGGTTCTGCAGCTCGCCGGAGCAGATGGCGCGAACATTAAACTTGCATTGTTACGAGCCTCCGGAAGTGTGTGCTCCTGACGCGGGTCAAAACAAAGCCTACAAAACTTCTATAGCAAGTTTAGTGAAGCAGACGCGCTCCGGTGTTTTTTCGTTGCACATTGAAGAAGACAACGAATATCCGCGCCGTGATTGCTTGAGTGTGTCTGTTGCTGGCCGACACTCACACTGACAGACCTAAAACACAACTTTCAAGCTTACACACCACACTCCAAAGTTCAGCTTTTTTCGCGAACAAAAGGTGATGCGGGAAAGACACCGGCGGAAAAATCGTATCTCACTTTTCAGAGACCGTGAACAGCAGCGAAAGCTTCATGAGCGCGGTTGCCATGGCAACGTTGACATTTGGGGTACCCGTCCCAGTGCTGCTTTGCGAGAAACAGCACGAGACTTCCGCCGCACTTCTCCAATATGTTCGTGCTGGCCAGGGCCTCTCCTGGGGTTTCCATCCTCCATGTGTTCACTGAACCTCTCTGATGCCAACTTGACACTGGGTATGTGCCAGTAGGTGTGTGCCGCTATTCAATTAAGGTTTCGACGCCACCTTGTATAACTAGGTATGTGACACGGAGAATGTCATAATCATCATCATCAGCCTATATTCATGTCCACTGCAGGACGAAGGCCTCTCCCTGTGATCTCCAATTACCCCTGACTTGCGCTAGCGTACTCCAACTTGCACCTGCGAATTTCCTAACTTCATCATCCCACCTGGTTTTCTGCCGTCCACGACTGCACTTCCCTTCTCTTGGCATCCGTTCTGTAACCCTAATGGTCCACCGGTTATCCATCCTACGCATTACATGGCCTGACATTTCTTCCGCTTAATGTCAACTAGAATATCGCCTATCCCCGTTTGTTCTCTGATCCACACCGCTCTCTTCCTGTCTCTTAACGTTAGTCCTAAGATTTTTCGTTCCATCGCTCTTGGTGCGATCCTTAACTTGATCTCGAGCTTCTTTATTAACCCCCAAGTTTCTGCCCCATATGTTAGCACCGGTAGAATGCAATGATTGTACACTTTTCTTTTCAACGACAGTGGTAAGCTCCCAGTCAGGATTTGGCAATGCCTGCCGTATGCACTCCAACCCAATTTTATTCTTCGGTAAATTTATTTCTCGTGATCAGGGTCCCCTGCGAGTAATTGACCTAGATAAACGTACTCCTTTACAGACTCTAGAGGCTGACTGACGATCCTGAATTCTTGTTCCCTTGCCAAGCTATTGATCATGATCTTTGTCTTCTGCATATTCATTTTCAACCCAATTCTGACACTTTTTCGATTAAGGTCCTCAATCATTTGTTGTAATTCGTCTCCATTGTTGCTGAATAGGACAATGTCATCTGCAAACCGAAGGTTGCTGAGACATTCGCCGTCGATCCTCACTCGTAAGCCTTCCTAGTCTAAGAGCTTGAATACTTCTTCTAAGCATGCAGTGAATAGCATTGGAGAGATTGTGTCTCCTTGCCTGACACCTTTCTTGATAGGTAACTTTCTACTTTTCTTGTTGAGAACCAAGGTAGCTGTGGAATCCTTGTAGATATTTGCTAAGATATTCACATATGCCTCCTGTACTCCTTGATTACGCAATGCCTCTATGACTGCTGGTATCTCTACTGAATCAAATGCCTTTGCATAATCTATGAAAGCCATATAGAGAGGTTGATTGTACACATCAGATTTCTCAATTACCTGATTGATGACATGGATATGATCCATCGTAGAATATCCCTTCCTGAAGCCAGCCTGTTCTCTTGGTTGGCTGAAGTCAAGTGTTGCCCTGATTCTATTGCAAATTATCTTGGTGAATATTTTATACAATACTGAAAGCAAGCTAATGGGTCTGTAATTCTTCAATTGTTTAACGTCTCCCTTCTTAAGGATAAGTATAATGTTGGCGTTCTTCCAGCTCTCTGGTACACTTGAAGTTGTGAGGCATGGCGTATAAAGGGCCGCAAGCTTTTCAACCATGATATCTCCTCCATCTTTGATCAAATCTGCGGTTATTCCATCTTCTCCAGCCGCTTTTCCCCTGGTCATGTCTTTCAAGCCCCTTCTAACTTCATCGCTAGTTATAGAAGGAGCCTCTGTATCCGGTTCATCACTATTTCGAATGAGAGTAGCTTGGCTGTTTTGGGAACTGTACAGCTCAGTATAGAATTATTCCGCTGCTTTTACTATGTCATCGAAATTGCTGATGATATTACCATGTTTATCTTTCAGTGCATACATCTTGCCTTGTCCTATGCCAAGCTTTCTTCTTACTGATTTCATGCTGCGTCCATATTTTATGGCTTGCTCAATCTTCCCCACGTTATAATTTCTAATATCCCTTACTTTCTTCTTGTTGATCAGTTTTGACAGTTCAGCGAATTCTATCTGATCTCCTGAGTTGGAAACTTTCATGTTTTGTCGTTTCTTTATTAGGTCCTTTGTTTCTTGGGAAAGCTTCCCTACTGGTTGTCTTGGTGCCTTACCTCCCACTTCAATTGCTGCTTCTGAGATCAGCCTAGTTACGGTTTCGTTCATTACCTCTATGCTATCTTCATCTTCCTGCTCTAAAGCTGCATATTTGTTTGCGTGCACCAGCCTGAATTGGTCTGCTTTCACCCTTACTGCGTCTAGGTTGGCCTGTTTCCTCTTGACTAATTTCACTCTTTCTCTCTTCAAATTGAGAGAAATCCTAGCCCTCACTAACCTATGGTCACTACACTTTACCTTAACTAACACGTCTACATTCTGCACTATGCTCGGATCGGCAGAGAGTATGAAATCTATTTCATTCCTTGTTTCTCCATTAGGGCTTTTCCACGTCCACTTCCTGTTGCTGCGCTTCCTGATGAATGTATTCATTATTCGCAGCCTTTTCCTTTCGGCGAAGTCTACCAACATCTCTCCTCTTGCATTTCTAGAATCGATGCCGTAGTTGCCAATTGCGTGCTCGCCCACCTGCTTTTTTCCCACTTTTGCATTGAAATCGCCCATGACTACAGTCTACTGAGTTTCCACCTTTCTCATTGCTAATGCGACATCTTCATAAAACTGTTCTATTTCTTCATCATCGTGACTGGAAGTGGGGGCGTAGGCTTGTACTACCTTCATTTTGTATCTCCTATTCAGCTTCATTACGACGACTGCTACCCTCTCACTAATGCTATTGAATTCATCAATGTTGCCCGCTATGTTGTCATGAACTAGAAATCCTAACCCGGATTATCTCTTATCTGGAAGACCTCTGTAGCAGAGGACGTGGCCGTTAGTCAGCACTGTGTAAGCCTCACCAGTTCTTCTAACCTCACTAAGGCCAATAATATCCCAGGAAATGCCTGATAATTCCTCAAATAGTCCTGCTAAGCTAGCCTCACTCGAGAGGGTACGCGTGTTGAACGTTGCCAGGTTCAGTTTCCATTGGCGGCCTGTCCGGACCCAGAGATTCTTAGCACCCTCTGCTACGTAGCAGGTCTGACCGCCGCCTTGGTCAGCTGCTCCGCAGCCACTGGGGACTGAGGGCCATGGGTTAATTGTCGGAGTCATCAGGGAGGTAGTGACCGAATACTGCACCAGGGAGGCCAATTCCTGTTCTGGTGAGGGAGTGACTTTGATGAAGCTTAGTGGGCCTGCCTAGTTTGGTTGCACCTGAACTAGTATAGCCCCACTAGCTCTCGGCAATATTTATTTTTTTTGCCGGTGTCAGGCACCACGCAGAATGTATCGCACTACAATGACAAAAAAGATACCTTAAATTCCTGCGATGCTGAGCGGAATCAAGCCACGTCACAAAGGTTTCTGTCTTCCAGGCCAAGGGGCCGACGTTTTACCAGGCTGCGCCACAAAACGCACTGATTACGTGCCGCTTTTTAAAGAACACCTTACACATCAAGGATTTAGCAAGCTTCGCTATGATTTAGCCTGGGTATGTGCCACTCTTTAATGAACATCTCGAAAACTTGGGTCACTCAGTATGTGCCACTAAGTGTCCGGCCAAGAAGGAAGCAATTCTCAGCTTTCGCCGACACCGGCGCGCTACGCATCACGTCTCGAAGGCACGGCGCCAACTTATCGGCAGTGTCATTAGATGGCGATGCTTGCCTAGAAAGAAGCGCGAGGGAGGGCCCATTTGCCGCATGACGCGTTTCTCGGTGTTTGCACGCACCGGTGCACCGTGCATTTTGGAGGCCACGCGCAGGCTTCACGGTGGCAGTGCTAGGAGGCGCGGAACGCTCTTAGGCAAGCGCGAAAGAGGAGTTCGCTGCACGACACGCTTCATACATAACTCGTTTAGACGGTGGCAATAAGCTGTGTCGCTTTCTTGATTTAATGCCTATGCATTACCTTCGACAGTCATCGTGAGATGGGTTCTGCCGCAATTTTTTTCACTCATTCGACGGAAAGATTATATTTCTTCCCCGTGTACGTTTTTTGTCGAGAAAGACGCCACTGCTTTTTTTTTTTACATAGAAAGTCAGTTTCCATGGCCGATACGGCATGGTAGCCCTTACAAAGACAAACTGCCAATCTTGGAGTTGGTTTGATGATTCACAATTCTGGCAAGGGTTATGCAAATTATGCGCGAACAGAACTTAAACGTTTACGCTCTATATTCAAGCAATCATAATTTTTTTAAACACTGTGGTTGTACGCCATAAGTTCAGCAAGCATAATTACAACGTTGAGACATCATATTGCCTTTTGCAATGTCTCAGTGCCGTGCAGCAATGTGGACAGCGTGACGAGTTGGTTATGATTCCTATGCTGGCAGCCTAGAAATTTCTGGGTGTCGATTGGCCGTGCCTAACGTTCCGTTTTGATAATTTCTTGGAGGTAAGATTTTTCGGAGGTGCTCTAGCGTATCGCCAGTAGCTTTTGTTACTAAACGCGATGGTACTAAGGAAACACCCCCCTCCCCACACACACACACACACACACACATATATATATATATATATATATATATATATATATATATATATTATATATTCTCAAGGGATTCACAAGTACACGGAAGAGACAATATTTTAATATTTACAGGCTGCTGCTACCAGAGAATGGCTGACAGCATCTCGCGAGGCATGTCCCGTCTTCTTCCTCTTTGTGTAGCAGAACGGTCCTTTAATGGCAGGCTCATACGCAATGCCTCGTAACATCACCGCCGGCGGACTGAGCGCCGTCACGGCGCCTACTAAAATTAGTCAGCACTGCTGGTGTAGTAGGGTTTTAGCCGCGACGTATGGACAACATCAGCAGCAGTGAAAGAAGAAGACGGGCGATGTTCGAGAGGAGTGAGGAGGTAGTCAACGTCGTTGAGTTTGCGGAGAACATTGTAGGGTCCTGTGCAGCGAGGGAGGAGCTTCTCGCACTGGCCTTCGCGTCGAGACGGCGTCCAGAGTAGGACCAGAGATTCAGGAGGGTACTCTACTTCGCGGTGCCAGCTATCTCTTTTTGGGAGGCCTGCGACGGACATAGCCTAGTGTGAGCAACCTGGCGAGCCAATCTGGCTCGAGAGAGGACGTCCTTAGCATATGCGGTTGGTACGGATGGATCAGCAAGAAGGAGCGTCGTGAAGGCCAACGCAGGGTTGCGGCCGTACAGGAGAAAGAACGGCGAATAGCCGGCAGTGTCATGTCGGGACGAGTTATAGGCCAGTGTAACGTAGGGTAGGGCGGCCTCCCAATCGCGGTGATCAGTAGAGACGTACATGGACAGCATCTCCGCGAGAGTTCGGTTGAGCCGCTCGATAAGACCGTTGGTCTGTGGATGGTAGGCTGCCGTAAGGCGATGTTCAGTAGACCAGCTACGCAGAATTTTGTCAATGACCTTTGCAAGGAAACAGCAGCCCCGATCCGTAAGAAGCTGACGCGGAGCCCAGTGTCAAAGAATGACGTCATTGAGCAGAAAGTCTGCAACGTCGGTAGCACAGCTACTCGGCATGGCACGCGTGATGGCATATCTCGTGGCGTAGTCAGTTCCGACGGCAATCTATTTCTTGCCGGATACGGCCGTAAGGAAAGGTCCGAGGAAGTCAAGGCCGATGCGGAAGAAGGGCTCCAGTGGAATGTCTACAGGTTGAAGCAGGCCAGCCTTAGGAAGAGCAGGACGTTTGCGGCGCTTACAGCGCTCGCAGGCAGCAACGTATCGGCGCACCGAACGATAGAAGCCAGGCCAAAAGAACCGCTGTCGCACGCGGTCGTAGGTGCGTGAAACGCCTAGGTGTCCAGCAGTTGGAGCATCATGCAGATGTTGAAGAATGATGGTGCGCAGGTGTCGGGGAATAACTAGCATGAATTCTGGTCCATCACGTTTCATGTTGCGACGGTAAAGGGCGTCAACGCGTAGGACATACTCGCGTAGAGCAGGGTCGGAATGTGCAGAAGAGAGTCTCTGAATGGTGAGCTTTAGGGCTGCATCCCGACGCTGTTCGGTGCCGATGTCGCGTAAATCAGAGATGGCCAGCACACAGGAATTATGCTCATGGTCAGCGAGGGTAGTAGGGTCCACCGGATGGCGCGAAAGACAATCGGCATCGTGATGTAGCCTGCCAGGTAATTCCTGTAGCCTACAGGAATTACCTCAAAGGTATATTCCTGTAGTCTCAGAGCCCAGCAACCAAGGCGACCAGTTGGGTCCCTGAACGACGACAGCGAACAAAGAGCGTGGTGGTCGGTAAGTACGGAGAATACACGGCCATAGAAATACGGGCGAAATTTTGCGACCGCCCAAACCAATGCATGGCACTCGCACTCATTGATCGAATAGTTCAGTTCAGATGTGGAGAGCAGGACGGCGCCGATTCCATGCCCACTAGCATCTGCGCGAACCTTAGTAGGTGCGGATGGGTCAAAGTGAGCCAATATAGGCGGTAAAGTGAGTAAGTTCGTCAGCGCCGAGAATGCGGTCACTTGGTCGGGGCCCCACGAGAAGGGCACGTCCTTCTTGAGAAGGTCGGTAAGGGGTCGGGCTATGATGGCGAAATTGCGTATAAAACGGCGGAAGTACGAGCATAGAAGCCATCAGTAAGGTGACTTTCAAACGTTGGGATAACACAATGACGTCC
This sequence comes from Dermacentor silvarum, assembly GCF_013339745.2. NCBI lineage: Eukaryota > Metazoa > Arthropoda > Arachnida > Ixodida > Ixodidae > Dermacentor > Dermacentor silvarum. The sequence continues at coordinate 48,417 of NW_023606576.1, forward strand.
GTTAGGTAGCCAAGGCAGATAGACCGTTTGTAGTCACGAAGGAGGGTTCATCATGCATTCGAACGTTGTGGGGGCGTTGCACAGTCCAAAGGGCATAACTTTGAACTGATAGAGGCGGTCCGGGTTGATAAAGGCAGTTTTTTCTCGATCCAAGTCATCAACTGAAATCTGCCAGTAGCCCGAGCGCAGGTCTATGGATGAGTAGGAATTCGCACCGTAAAGGCAGTACAAGGCGTCATCGATCTGGGGCAGCGGATGCACGTCTTTGCGCGTAATTTTGTTTAAGGCACGATAGTTGACGCAAAATCTCCAGCTGCCGTGCGTCTTTTATTGCGATAGCAATTATATGGACACTTCAACCGGATTTCTGCCGTCGGCGTCGCCGTCGCCGTCGCCGTGAGGTTCCGTATAGATAAAATCTTCGCCGCGCGCCGTATGCCCAAGCGGAAGCGCGGGGGGACGCGCGCTGTCACGGAGAGCGAACGCACTCAATCTCCCACGCGCAAGCAAGGAAGCGGAAAGCCAGCGCCGGAGGGAGCAGGGGGGGCGGGGGGCACTTCTCTGCCAACAACCGCGCTCGTCGCTCGTCCGCACAGTCTCTTATCTCTCCCACGCGCAAGCCAGGAAGCGGGAAGCCAGCGCCGGAGGGAGCATGGGGGGGGGGGGGGGGGGGGGCGCACTTCTACGCTTTCAACAACCGCGCTCTTCGTTCGTTCGACCGCACCGTCTCTTATCTCCACACGGCTCTGACCTTTATGCCGCTCAGTTTCCGTTGATAGACCGCAGCGGGCGAAGGTACGTTGCGCTGCCAGCGTTTTGACAGTCGTTGGCTGCAGTCATTCAGTGTGATCTATTCATGTTTGTTTGTGCGCGCTCACACCACGCTTGTTCATTCAGTTAGTAATAGTCGGGCCACATTTTCCAACGCACGCTACACATGCAATGCTGCCCAGATCGGCAGTGCAGCACTACAGGTGTGTCCCTTCGCACGCGCTGCCCACGGTAAGCGCTTCTCATCAACACCACCGTTTCACACGCGCCTTCTCGTGGTGATCGAGTCTCTCTTCATGTCGGTCTACTTACGCCGCAGCACACCTGCTTACTTAATCAGCTCATGTTTACTACAATTCATATTGCTACCAAGGCCGCTCACCTTACTTCGTATGACATTGCTGTGTTGCTATCGCATTCATTGCTTCGCCCTTAGGGCGAAACTGTGACATTTTTTTTTTGACCAAGACGACAGGTGACGCCCAGGGACTTAAGGAAGCCTCTATGACGTCTTTGGAGAGCATCATGTCGACTTCTCGTTGTATGACCTGGCGTTGGAAATGGGACACACGATAGGGTCGCCGTCCGCAATTAATAGCATCTCCGGTATGTATTCGATGACTTACGAGAGACGTTTGACCGAGAGGGCGGTCATCGAAGTCGAAGATATCCCTATATGTCGTTAGGAGATGGTGAAGTTCCGCGGCTTGACAAGTCGGAAGGTCAGGGGCAATCATCGTGGTAATTTCGACGGGGAGTGGACTTGCCGGACCGCTTGCGAGAGAAGACGAACAAGTGTCGGCGTCTAGTGCCGCGATGTCGCATTTATCAAGCGCAGACACGTTGGCCACTGAGATGCCTTGCGGGAGAGCTTGGGTCGAGTTGCTGAAGTTGAGAAGCGGGAGCTGGACGTGGTTGTCGACAACAATCACAAGAGTGTGCGGCACAGCAATATTTCTGGTCAACAGTACTTCAACTAGTGGAGACACTATGTAGTCGCCGTCTGGAACTGGTGATGTCGTCGTCAAGGCAACACACGTGGTGGCTTTCGGTGACAACCGAACATGATCGACAGAGCATAAGTGGTGTGACGGTAAATCTGGAACATCTGCCAGTTGAGGAAGCTCAAGTTGAAGGACGCTGGTTGCACAGTCAATGAGAGCGGCATGGGCCGACAAGAAATCGAGTCCGAGAATGACGTCGTTGGGACAATGCTCGAGAACACTAAACAAAACAGATAATTGGTGACCGGCAATGGTGATGCGAGCTGTGCACATTCCGATGACCGCGGGACTTCTTTCATCAGCGACGAGAATAATACCAGTAGCGGCAGGGGTAAGTACGATCTGATTATGAGGCACGTCGCAGTGGGAGACTTCGGAAATTTGGACCACCTGCGGTTCTTTAACTTGCACCGAAATCTAAGTACACGGGTGTTTTTTCGCATTTCGCCCCCATCGCAATGCGGCCGCTGTGGCCGGGATTCGATCCCGTGACCTCGTTCTCAGCAGCCCAACACCATAGCAACTGAGCAACCACGGCGGGTAAAGAAGGTGATTACTCATAACGGATATTTGTGCCTGAGTATCGACGAGTGCGGGAACAGTTAAGCCGTCAACGTCAAGGTCGATCAAGCTTCGTAACCTAAAACCTAAAACCGCCGGAACCTAAAACTTGCTCCCCCATCAGTAAAATTATTAGCTTATGTTACATATGTCCGCCCTAATTAAAAATATGCATGCTCCGTCTGGGATCCGCATCAACATAACCTAATACACTTGAATCAGTTCAAAACCGTGCAGCCCGGTTTATTTACTCTGAATATTTTTATCATGCTAGCGTGTCTGAACTCAAAACCCGTGCCGGTCTTACGTATCTAGAATCACGACGTCATATTTCTCGACTGTGTCTTTTTCACAAATTCTATCATTCACCACTCCAGATTCCAGCTATATTACCAGCTCATCGTCAGTCCAGCATCATTAACCACAGAAAAGCCGTGTATCCTCCCCCGGCGCAGACTACCTCCCATCTACGATCATTTTTCGTGAAAACCGCTAGAGACTGGAACGGTCTGCCTGCCGACGTCACGCACCACTCCGACGCACATCACTTAAGTCTGCTCTCGAATCACTTTTTTGTTAAACTAAGCCTATCCCTCATGTAATACCCCATCTCTGGGGCCTTCGAGGTACAATAAATGAAAAAAAATGAAATGAACTGCTTCCAGTTTATGGAGGGAAGGTTAACGTTGCCGAAGAGAAAAGTACTTTCAGCCGGACAAGCCGTAACGACGTGACTTATGCTGTGTCGCAAGTCACTCACAAAAAACACACTTAAGTCAGGTGGACAATAACAGCAACATAACAATAATTTTTTAAAACCTGTCATGCCCCCACCCCAGCGAATTCCTAGGTTAGTGTCGAAATCAATTAAATAAGATGTTACCGTCTGCCTAACGCCTATAAGTACGCATCCGCTTCGTTTACTAGTGCTATCGCATCGGCACATATTCCACGTGGTATGTCTTGGACTTATTTCACTGTCTGAAATGTCTGGATGGAGTCATGTTTCCGTGAAGATAATAATGTCACAACCTGTATTGTCAAGGAAAGAAGAGACTTGATAGAGCTTGCGCACATGTCTTGGAATATTAGTAAATAATATTGATAGCCACGGTATGATCCGAAGTTCTAGTACCTGCTGGCAGCCATGGGTTCGAGTGCTATGCTTCAGCTATCGGCTCAGCTGCACTACTGTGCTAGAGGCGCCGTGGTACAGCGGTGAGCACTGTTAGGGTGAACAGGCGAGCGCGTGGCCGACGGCACTGTCAGCGCCCCGTTACGGTCATCACTGGAAACATTGCGCATGCGCATCACGCCTTCCGCGAAATAATTGTTTCACCGCGCGCATGACGTCATGAATGCACTTGTTCGTCGTCTGCTAGCCACATTTTTGTTTTCTAAGCCCATGCATCCTGCATTTTAAGATTTCTTTAAACATCTGTGCTTGAACAGAACAAGACAAAAAAACTTGTATATCTATGGGGGCGTGTCTATTCGTTCCCTTCAAAGTTGTTGTGCATGCAACGCCGTATATAAAACAACCAAACATCTTTCGTAGCCGTTCATTCTGTCGCCAGATCGTATTATGGCTAGGGTTCCCGATGATGAACGGCGCTCAATTGTCGATCTTTCCCTGAAAGGTTATTCCCAGCGGTATATTGGCGCTTTAGTTAATAGGCCCCTGAAGACTGTGAACAGGATAATTCAAGCCTACAAGTATGAAGGTCGCATTCAGGATGCACCCCGCGCGCCCCGCCCTAAAGCTACCACAGACGATGAAGACGCCCTCATAGTTGCAGCTGCTGTTCGTAACCCTTTCTTGCCAGCCCCAGCAATACGCGAGGACTTGGATTTGGACGTTTCGGACACCACTGTTCGACGTCGCCTGCGTACTGCGGGCCTTCGCAGTCGCGTCGCAGCGCAGAAGCCACTACTAACGGCGGCAAACAAGGACGCACGACGGCAGTTCGCTGAGCTGCACGAAGCATGGACATCAGAAGAGTGGGGTCGCGTCATCTTTTCGGATGAGTCGACGTTTTCGACGCGACAAGACCAAAGATTGCGTGTTTGGAGACTACCAGGCACACGGTGAGGCAAACTTCCTGCTTTGAAAAGCAATTGTTTTAGTTAACGTCACAATGCCACGCAGGAACGACCCGGACAACGTGCAAGGTGTTTCTGCCAGTGGGAGATCGAGTGTGAACGTGTAGGGTGCTGTTTCAAGATATGGTTTAGGGCCCCTGCAACGTATACGTGGACACTTATCGTCGGAACAATACTGCAACATTTTGAACAATGTGCTGTTGCCATATGCGAGCAGTTTATTCCCAGACGGTGATTACCTGTTCCAACAGGACTGGTCACCGATACACACGGCGCGGGCTGTCAAGGAGTTCCAGGCGGAGCAGCACATGAAGCTACTGGAATGGCCTCCGAAAGGAGCGGACCTGAATGTGATAGAAAACGTGTGGGGCCGTCTGAAAGCTTCTTTGGCAAGGAAGCCCCTTTATTCCGCGACTTCGGACCAGTTGTGGGCGCAAGTCAGCAACGAGTGGGAAAGGCTGAAAGCCGATCGGGAATATGTTCGATCACTTTACGACTAGTTACCGTCCAGAATAGCTGCAGTCGTTGCTGTAAGTGGTCACATGACTCGCTATTAGATTTGCTCATGTTTTTATATTTGTTCTCATGGTCTTGTTTAACTTGAATTGCAAAAGTGCAATTTTCTTGAATAAAAAGTTTAATAACTATCCCTCTTACACTCACTTTTTTCCTTCACGCGCCAATCTTCAATCCAGATGGACCTTGAAATGCAGAAGGTATCAGCTCAGCGAACAAAAATTGCGGCTAGCAGACGACGAACAAGCGTTTCGATGACGTGATGCGCGCGGTGGAAAGAGTGTTTCGCAAAGCACATGCTGCGCATGTGCAATGTTTCCAACGATGGCTGTTACGCGGCGCTGATAGTGCCGTCGGCCACGCGCTCGCGTGTTCACCCTAACAGTGCTCACCGCTGTACATGTAGGTTGTGTCATCCATGCGCATTCTGTCGACGCTGAGCATGAAATATTTTTTTCTCGCCTTCGCAAATTCGATCAGCTTTCTTCTTGCTTCTCGTGTAGCTGGGGAGAAGTCTTCTTGTATCAAAACTCCAGACCCTTTAAGCTTTCGCGCAGCTGACAAGTTGCGTTATTTATCCTTATAAAAGGCCAGCTTCGCTATGATGTTTTTTTTTTTTATAGGCATGCTTGCCTAATCTATGCACCCTTTGAAGGGCGTCCCTGATAGGCTTCAGTAAAGTTTTTCAGCACAGAAATCAACAATTTTCTGCTCGGACGCAGTCAAGACCTCTTTTTCGTCTCCCACTATGTTAAGCAGGTGTGGGCGTCGCATTCTATTCCCAGTGTCATCGCACCGTGAAGAAATTGTGGGCAATCAATCAGATACACCGTGAAGGATATTGCCACCAGCTGTTGTAACTGCCAAGCTTCCGGATGCGGGAGTATCGACCAACGCGGCTATCTTGGTGTTGAGCAGCTTGATTTCACCTTTAGAGACCTCTTGTTTTTGTTTAGAAGTTTTTAGTTCAGCGAGTTGTGTTACCAGTTGGTTTTCTAGCTTTCAAGCTTGTTTATAACTGCCGTATGACTGGCTTTGACACTAGTTAGTTCAGAAAGCAAGTGTGAGTGCACTTCTTCTAATTTCTTAATGGCCTCTAGTGCAGCAGCAAAAGCTTCTTCTTGAGCCTTAGTCATTGGTCAAGGATTTGTTTTAACGTCTCCCGACAGCATCAGTGTTATTGCAGACAAGGCGTAGCACATTTCACATGCAAGAGCCAAAGCTGTTTCATCACATCATTCAGGTCTCGCGGGGACGACACCACCAACAAGGAATAATTACTGGATTTAACGCAAGCAGCACCTTTCAGGTTACTAACCTGGAAAGGCAACGGACGTAAGCCTGCCATTGTGGAAGTGGTGCCATGCGGAAGTGAAGGGCTGCTGGCTGACGAATATGAAGGGAGCCGATGACGTTCACCGCAGTCGTGCTGGATCCATATTTCCAAATGAGCTAGCTGGCTGTATCCGAGCTTAGCGTCTTGCGCAACCTTGGCGGCCACGCTGGAAGCGAATCCTTTGCAGCAACATGGCACGAACCGAAAAATCCCGAACACACGATCCAGATGAACGTGACCTGGAAAGGCAGCGGACGTCAGCCTATCATTTAGGAAGTGGTGCCGTACCCAAGTGACGTGCCCAAGCACTGCACCATATACTGCTTTCGCATTAATGAAGTAATCTATTGCACTCGCACAGCAAGTGTTGCTAATTAAGATTACAGAGCCGTCAGCTGCGCTTTATTTATACACAAGCGATTTATTTTTACAGCGTAAGCTGTCATGGGTTCATTCCAATTGCCGTTTCGGTTTGCGATGGTGTCCGCCGCCGCCGCCGCCATTGGTAATAGTAACCGCTATTGCCGAAAATGCCAGAAAAGTACCGGGTTCCCGCCAGGATCGAACCCACACCAGCTGCGTGGGAGCCAGATACTCTACCACGCAGCGACACAAGCGCTTGCTATCGGGCAGCGGAAAAATGCGCTATAAACGCTCCGTAGGCAGGCGCGTGGCGCAGACGACCCGAGCTTCCGTAGGTATGGTAACGCCATCTAGCTAAGGCGCCTGCAAACGCAGCGTGCCCGACAGGTAAGTTGCAGTTGTAAGGATTGAGGGGCTCAGCAGACTGCTGTGCACAGAGCATTACAAGCCGCAGCCCGCCGTCGACGCCATGCGGACCGTTCAGATCATTCTAGTGAAAACCAGGCGAAGAGACTTTGCCACAAAGACCCGGTTGTGCATGGTGCCGAAATTGGAGCTACTCTTGGGCCGCTCCACCAACTTACGCTCTGACTGTGCTGCGTGTTCCGCGCAGGCCTGTGACTTTTTTTGAGCGCCAGCCATCGACTAACTTTATACAGTGGCTTAGCTACGTTTTCGTACTAGAAAAGAGGATTGTTTCAGCCAACTATCTGTTCTACTCAGCCTTCTAGACGTCGCCTTTTATTGCGATAGCAATTATATGGACACTTCAACCGGATTTCTGCCGTCTCCGTCGCCGTCGCCGTGAGGTTCCGTATAGATAAAATCGTCGCCGTATGCCCGAGCGGAAGCGTGCGGGGGGCGCACGCTATCACGGAGAGCGAACGCACGGCGAAAATCAAACGCGATGGTCGAGCGAAAGGCCGTAGGGGCATGGGGGGAGCGAGGGAGGCTGGGCGACGCTGCGCTCTGGCACCAAAGGCCTATCTTGCAACCGGGCGCAAGCGGAACTTGCCGCTCAATCTCCCACGTAAAAACAAGAAAGCGAAGGCAGCGCCAGAGGGAGCGGGGGGGGGAGGGGGCACTTCTACTCTGCGAACAACTGCGCTCGTCGCTCGCCCGCACCGTCTCTTATCTCCACACGGCTCTGACCTTTGTATGCGCTCTGCATTCGCCGCTCAGTTTCCATTGAAGCGATAGACCGCACGTATGTACCTTCGCCGGCGGCGGCGGATGCGATTGCTGCCAGCGTTTTGCCAGTCGTTGTCTGCAGTCATTCAGTGTGATCTATCCATGTTTGCTTGTGCGCGCTGACTCCACGCTTGTTAATTCAGTTAGTAATAGTCGGGCAACATTTTCCAACGCACGCTACACATGCAATGCTGCCCGGATCGGCAGTGCAGCGCTACAGGTGCGTCCCTTCGCACGCGCTGCCCACGGGAAGCGCTTCTCATCAACACCACCATTTCACACGCGCCTTGTCGTGGTCATCGAGTCTGTCTTCATGTCGATCTACTTACGCCGCAGCACACCTGCTTACTTAATAAGCTCATGTTTACTACAATTCATATTGCTACCAAAGCCGCTCACCTTACTTCGTATGACATTGCTGTGTTGCTATCGCATTCATTGCTTCGCCCTTAGGGCGAAACTGTGAGATTTTTTGGAAAGACATTAGAATAAATTTGTAATAATTAATATGTTACGGTTGCGACGAAAAAGATAGGCTTGCACACCGTGTTAGATATGTTTCCTATCATTGACGCCCGAGTGTTCGTGGGTATGTAATTTTAAAAGTGCTTTTAAATTTGCCTTGCATATCTTTGACGTCTGAGCATACGCAGGTATAAAAATATGAAGTGTTTGTTCTGAAACGTAGTAGTTGAGAGTGCAGCGCGTGTGGTCTATTATTGTGTCTCTCTGCCTTACCCTGGTAAGTGCTCAGCTTCACCAACATGTAATGATGGCTAATGCACTGTAGCCGTTGCTATTGGGACCAACACACGTTAAGCACAGTGAGCATTCTATAGAACACAACAGTAATCATCATCCTTATCATCATCATCAGTCTATTTTTATGTCCACATCAGGACATGTAGTCCTCTCCCTGCTATCTCAACTTAGTCCTGTCTAGTGCGAGCTGATTCCAACTTGCGCTTTCAACAGAATAGAACACAGCAGTAATTCAGTCCTAAAGGAGATTCTACCTCGGGCTTTGGGAAACCTCTGCGCAGGTTATCCGAAATGCGGCGCTTCCTCTTTAGCGCTTTAGCGCTTCCCGAACTACCTCGTCTGGCAACCAAGGTCGGCAACAGCGACGCTGGGAGCGCGCACCGCGGGATATAAATGCCAGTCTGGTGACTCCCACTTCGGGCTCGACACCGCATCGAGAATGCCACGCTTACAGCCCATGTTTTTGCAGGTCAGTTACCTCAGCCATGCTGCTACCATAAAAAGTAGCAATTATTGTCTTTTCGCGGTGTCGTGCCCACCAGAGCTTACCGATGTATTGAAACGACTGTCATCTTGCCTGTCTAGTGCATGTTGTACTTTGTTCGACCTTTTGTTATTGCTTGCTGGTGACGTTGAATTAAACCCTGGGCCTATGTCGAAGTCTGAGGCTGACACATTTGCGCAGGCTCTGGAAAGTGTACGTGAGCTCAAAGATGGATACGCTGCTTTAGTAACTCAGCATAATGCAGTCCTCGACGAAATGAAGCAACTTAGGCTAAAGGTCGACGCGTTGGAGAAGGATCATGCCGCCCGGCTTACGGCCGGGGACAGCGCAGTACCTGCTTTTCGCGATATGTCTGAACAACTGAAATCTGCTGAACATGAAATTAAGCGCTTAAATGCAAAGGTGGTGTCACTTGAGCAGGCAGGGGCTTCGGCAGCGGCCACTGCTCCGGCCGCACCTGCAGACACACTGCGCGGAGTGACAGATCAGCTGATGTCGATATCTTCGCGATGTGACGAAGCGGAAAACAGGATGCGTCGATCCAACCTCCTGTTCTTCGGTTTAGAAGACCATGCTAATGAGGATTGGGCAGCTTCCGAAGAGAAAATTATTAAGTTCTGTTCTGAAAAGTTACAGCTTACACTAACAGGTACACAGTTTGAACGGGTTCACAGGTTGGGTAGACATGATAAAGAAAAGTGTCGACCGATCATTGCCAAACTGACCCTTTTTAAAGATAAGGAGCAAATCTTGTCACGTGCACGTAACCTGAAGGGAACAGCGTTTTCAATACGCGAGGATTTTTCATTAGCAACGCGACAGATTCGCAGGAAGCTAATAGAATTCGCAAAAACTCAAAATAAGCCATTTAAGCTTCTAGTAGACAAGCTGCGCATCGAAAACGTAAGCTACGTCTACGATGCCATCACTAAGACCGTTGTACGTTCACGCAGATAGCTAGAAGTAAACACACGAACATCTAGCCAGCAAAAGCTGCATCAGCCTTGCACTCCTCTATCACTAACAGTATCATTCACTAATATTAGAAGTATCCTTTCCAAACGTGACATGGTCTCATCTTACATCGATGATAGCCTTTCTGATATTCTTGTCTTCACCGAGACGTGGCTGAACGCTGACATCAATGACAGCGAATTTTTTTCTTGTGCCAACAGCTACAACATCTATCGATGTGATCGTATAGACAGAAGGGGTGGTGGTGTTCTTCTGGCCATTAAAAGATCCATCACGTCATACGCCATCACTTCAAATTCTAAGATTGAAATTGTCTGGGTAGGTTGCACAATTCATTCCAGAAAAGTGTTGCTCGGCAGCTGTTATCGGGCTCCTGATTGTCATCATTCCTTCTTAGATGAGTTGCGCAGCAGCATTAGTGCTGCCATTGAAGTCTGCCAGGCTCGCACTGTGTATCTCTTCGGCGATTTTATTCTACCCTTTATTGACTGGGAGGAGCTGTCGTCCTCTTGTAAACACTCAGCTGACTTCATTAACTTAACTTTAGACTTTAATTTTGCTCAGGTTATTACTCACCCAACACGCGGTTCGAATACGCTAGACCTCATTCTGACAACTGCACCTGAAACAATTAACCACATAGACTATTTGAATGGATTTAGTGACCACAAATTGCTACAAGTAGCTCTTGCTATCCAGCCGCCATTTGCAGGAACTGAATCTAAGAAAATTAGGGATTATAATAAAGCCAACTACCATGCCATTAACACGGAACTTTCTTCCTTTTCTGACAACGTGTTACTACCTTCTTTTTACAGTCGCTCAGTAGAAGAAAACTGGGTTCTTTTCAAAAATAAGATTTCGGCACTAATAGGAAAACACGTGCCTTTGATAACGATTACTAACGATAAAACGAACCCATGGTTCAACAAGTCTCTGCGCAGACTCAGAAACAGAAAGAAGCGGCTCTATAGGTCAGCGAAAAATTCATGTTCACAGTCTTCTTGGGAAACGTATGAGGAATGCCTAAAAACATATTGCCACGAAATTGCAACTGCCAAAAATAAATACTATTCCCAGGACTTACCATCACTCCTTAAATCTAATCCGAAGAAGTTCTGGAAAGTAATAAGCCCTGATTACGACGATAACTTCATTTCCTTGCATGATGAAAATAACACTCCTTTTGCCGACACTGATTCTCCATATGTTTTTAACTCAATCTTTTCATCTGTCTTTACTAGTGAAAACGACCATCTTCCCGAAATTCTCGAACGAGATTACTCATACATGGCACCCATCGATATCACAATTGAAGGCATTTCTAAAATCATACAAAATCTGAAAATGTCTTCGTCTTCTGGTATTGACGATATAAATTCTAAAATTTTAAAGAACACTATATCTTCCTCTAGTAAAATCCTATTCCACATTTTTCGGCAGTCACTAAATACGGGATTGTTGCCTACTGACTGGAAGATAGCGAAAGTAGTGCCAG